>NW_014579768.1:0-17459 GCF_000485595.1 Priapulus caudatus
ATAGCGCCCGCGCGCGGTGAAATACCGCGACTAGCACAACATACAAGCGTTAGCCGTTAGAGTCAGTTAGATAATGAGAAAAGCTGAGTAAAGTTTCCTATGGCAGCAGTGTGCCCCTCGCGCGGTGAAATACTAACGCGATCAGGAGCTAATAATACTTATATATTATACGGGATACCAGGGTTGCCCGGGTCTTTTTTCCCACTGCAGTCCGGACGCCTAACCTTAACGCCTAACCCTAACCCTAACCATAACTCAAAATGGGAAAAATAATTCGCTGCCCCGGAAATCAGTGGCGTTTACTAAGTTGGTGACCGCTGGTTGAAAGGAAAATCTGTACGGCACGCATCTATTGATGAACTACGAATAGTTCCGGTTTCCGACAGATGGTTGGGTGGCGGTCGCGTGGCGGGTCGCGGGGCGGCGCGGGCGGCGGGGCGGGTCATGAATTTTATTTTTTTAAATTTTTTTGTTCAGCAGAGAATCACCGGTCGCGTCAGAGTGACTAATTCTGAAAATATCTTTAGGTTGTGTGTTCGTTCTAGCTGCGCGGAGCCTTCTCTGAGTTATCGGCGCCGGGCGCCGAGCCTAGGGAACTGAGTTCGGCTGAACAACTTTAGTAGTAGTAGGTAGGACGTTCAGCTTGCCTTAACGAGATGGTACGAGAGTGTACGTGGTGTATGAGCGATGGGCGGAGTATACTGGCTATGCTGGCGTGTGCGGCTTTGCAGGCGGCGGCGCCGCGCTCATACAAAATCATGGCTGGATATCAACTACGGTTACGGGGTCAGGAGTTCTGTTTTAAGTGTTTAGATGCTATGGTTAGTGTCAGAATTAGGCGTAGGTTTAGATTTAGGGGTCCAGAGTTAGGGTTAGGCAACGCACGGTGCATTACGTGCATGTACACTCGTGCACATATATCCGCACATAGGCGAGCAACACGCACATACGATGTAATAGGGGGGCAGATAAGTCCTGGGTAATAACACTACACAGTGTATTGTATGCTGACATACACTGTGTATTGTGTCAGAGCGAGCGCTTTTCAACAAATAACTGTGTATTCGTTGAAATACTTTTTCTAAATACCTGTGTATTGCTTTAGAATTAGGGCTCCATATGTATCGCTAAAATGGCGGTTCAGATGCCGCCACTTCGTTTCACGGTTATGCTTACAGGCTGTATGTTTCTCTAAGAAGAAGAATTTTTAGTAACTATTACATATTAGATGTGTTAATCAATTGTTACAATTTGCTGGTTTTGATGGTCAAGCATTTCTAATTTTGGTGGCCAACGGCTACGATCTGTATATATTGGACTAGCATCGTGGCTTACGTTTGGGAGTAGCTGAAGTTAACTTGGTTGTTGTGTACTGTACATATTATAATAAACTTCTCTTCACATTAGTTAATTAACTTAGAAGATGAATAAATGCGAACGCCTATTGTGTAATTGTTGTACGAACCTAACAAAAGACTATTCGCCGCCGTGGATTCCGCCTGAATATAGTTTTCTTATTGACTGTTGGTCTTTGGTGCCATCTGCCACTGGTGCGATATAGATATCCATGTAAAAATATTTCGCGACTTTGTTAAAATTGTTTATCCGCGGATGTTTAGGACCAATATTTAATATTAACGATCATCGTTCTTTGTTGATAGTATCTATATAGCGGTTACTATTCAGAAATATAGGCGATATTACTGTTAATTAAACTTGAAAGTTCAAAAAGAGACGCCAGGCAATGCACAAAAGACATCGTAGATGGCAGTGGACTGGGAGTCAAAAACGGATGCAGTGCTCTGTCAGCAAATCACTATGCCAAATACAGGTAATTGTCTTTTATTAAAAGGTAGATATATCCAGAGTTTAAATACCTTATACCTTGCTAATATAATTATAGCTGTGACCATTTTTTGCTTTTCTAACGGTATATGATGTTTCTCCGTAATCTCCTTAATGCCTAACCCTAGATATTAACCTAATTAAATATCCTCTTAGTTATTATCGCTACGGGCTATACTATCTGTATAGCTATACAGCTACTGCTTTACTGCCTAGAGTCAGCTGATAGGGTCTATGTCCATTAGGTCTTGCCGGAACGTACGCCGGTACGGTCCGCGTAACCGGTAGCCGACGTACCCTAGCTGATACTAAATACTTGCTATCTAATATGAGCGGACCGTACCTGCTGCGCCCGACTCCGCAACTAACGAGTCTAGGGAGTCGCCTACGCCATACTCCCGTAACTAGCCCTAAACCCTAACCCTGAACTCTAACTGCTACCTTTACCCTAGACCCCCTAACACTAACCTAACCATACTCAAGAGGTAGATAGTTAATCAGGGTAGCTTCCGGTATACCGGACCGACCCAGATTACGTTCCGGCAGTACCCCTGGGGGACATAGACCCATATCACGCCCTAGAGTAGACCAATAAATTAGGCTGGCTGGCTGGCTACCTGCCCACCAGCAAGCACCACCACCACCGACCAACCGGACTGGGACTAACTACCAGTACTAGTACTACTACCTAGTAGTAGTAATATTACTAGTAGTAAACTAGTACTACTACTACTTAGTGACTAGTACTACTACTAGTGCTAATAGGGTCTATGTCCGCCGCGGGGTACTGCCGTGAACGTACCCCTTAGAGTATGCGGCCGGGTAATACCAGAACGTAACCCTGGGTAACGGCCGGTATACGCGGAAGTACCCTGGTATATCCAGCCTACCACATAACGTTTTAAGTCAACGTTTTAAATGGTTTATTTTATGGTTTGGTAATGAAAAAAGCATTTGTCTTCAACGTTTTTAAAACGTTTCTATAATAAGTTATATTTAATGTTATTGAATACGTTTGCTACAAACGTGTTTGCTCAACGTGTATTAACAACGTTCATAATAAGGTTATATTTAAGTTATTGGAATAACGTTTGCTAATATCGTTTTATAACGTTTAATAAACGTGATAGTAAGTTACATGTCGGTGCTTATCAAAACGTTTGCAAAACTTTTTTATAAACCACTGCGTAACATTTACAAATAAGGGTGTCAATGGTTCCGATCGGTCCGCTAAAACACGTTGAAACGCAACGTTATGTTAACTGTTTGCTTCCCAGCGCCTATGTTTAGGGGTCCTTACAGAACGATTACCATAACTAAATTTTTATTCAACATTCACGCGGGCGCGCTACACATACGTAAGCATGCACATGCCGTGCACACGCACGCAACACGCCCACGGCCCAGCACCATCTACAGCGCAGCAGTCCACACGACTTGCGTGCGCACACACGCGCACACACGGGCACATACACAACACACACACGCACGCATACACGCACACACACAACCGCGGCGCGCACGAGAGTGGCAGTGCCACACACACGCGCGCGCGCAACTGTATTATGTTGGTATAGTGAAGCGCACGCATAGACACATACAGGTGGCACGTTACGCCCGTGGCACGTACGTTCGCGATAAGCATTACGCTCGCGCTGATACCTAGTCTGAACTAAGTCGCGTCCATTAGAGCGTGCTCTGAATAACGGTTGACAGCTGAAACGGACAGGAGCCAGTCTAGGCATAGGCGCGTTAAGCGCCGTACGAATGTACGACTCAGTAACGAGTGGGAATTATAACGGTCAGAAAGTGGTTCTCGAAATGCGTGGCAAGCCGGTGTGCGGGCATCAAACTGTACTGGACCGAGGTAAAGTATAATGATTTATTACTCCTATAATACGTTATTATAGCTATTTATCTTAGTTAAGTACTGCTGGTTAGCTTAATGTGTTATCATATTGTTTATGTTGATGAAATTATGGCTAGAAAGTACAATTGCCCCAGACAGGCGGAATTATAGCTTCTAATTACTGATAAGCCTGCGTACATGACTGCCGGCAGGCAGTTATGAAGCGCGTGCTATAGTACTAGAGCTAGCTGCACTACAGATGACATATGTATAGGCACTGTATAGCTCTAGAACTATAGCCCTTCGCTCCGTCACCAGCGTGCGACACAACACACGCTGTGGCGGAGCGAACGCTAACAGGTTCTAGACTAGGCACTGTAGCTGGCAGTATTATCGTGCGCGCGCGGTGGTGCGAGTGCGTGCGTGGCGTGCGTGCGCGCGGCGCGGTGCATGTGAGTGACGAGTCACTACCAGAGATTCGAGTGCGCCTACATTCGAGTAATGTATTCATACTCAGCGTGGCGTGTTTTTCTTTTTTGGAAAGACCTGGAGTTGCATCGCATGGGCAACTTTTAGACTCTCATGCTCCAGCGAGAAGCTGACTGCTGATTCTAGAAACAGTGGGAGTGGCGGTATGTATACCGTGTTATTACCACATAGTGAGAGCAGTTGAAGATAATTAAATACCTGTATAAAGCTGTCGCTTTCTAGTTCTAGTGATTTCACGAGTCGCAGAATTAGTTTATGGCAGAAGATCTTTGTCTTTATTACTATGATCAACAATGATATTAAGCATTATAGATATGATATGATTATAGAATGGAGATAATATTTATTGTATGATCCGATACATGCGTACGTACATTTGGCCACGTTTTTTTCTGCTGAAACAGATTAGAGTTGCAGTGCACGGGATGGGAATGACCACTTGGCCATCCTCGCATCACCGAACCACCAGTGATGAGGAGAATGTGGAGAGGTTTGGCGAGAGAGACGCACCGCGCAGCACAGAGAGATTACACATACGAGAAGAGTAGAGAGGCATAATGCGGAGGAGCTAATAAAATCCAGAAAACCCAAGAGGTTTACTGTATAATGACACACCAGAGAGAAATTGAAGCAATAGTGTGTTTTGTGTTAATGCTATCGGCTCCTATCTATCTATCTATGCTATGTTATATATGATGTTTTACTCAGCATGCACGTATTCAGGAACATTTCCACTAATGTATAGTAACCCAACGGAGCAGTCATAGCCGCGCACCCGTTTCCGCGGGACCTGGGCGCACGCGACCGCGGGGGTGTTGCAGCCTACCATTTGGCGCCTCAATACCTTATTAAGCTCAGCCCCGCTCGCTAGTTATATAGGTATTCAATACGCTCTTGATTGCAATTAATGCCTTTATTCATTTCTGAAATTCAGCCCTCCTGAAATATTATATCCGGAAGGTTCGTGTACATGTGTATAGGTATTATATAATAATAATGTTTATCCGCTGGAATGTTTGCTATTCAGAACTTAACATGTATTGTAGTTATGTGTGCATATACCTGCAGATTAAGATAGTCCGAAATATTTCATTTATGAATTTTACAACTTTGACGATTTGATGTTGAATATTGAGGATCATATATATATATAGTAGATTGTAAATCATGTCGTTTTTATGTAAGTTATATTTTTAAAACTGGAATAAACGTATTTTACTTTTTCGGAACGTGTTGCTTTGATTGCATACTGTATATGTGCAGCAGTTTCTATATGTCGTAAAATTACATTCCACTAACGTGTATATAGTGGCTCAGCTCGCGTGAAGACACTGATTTTGTTAGTATGTTTGTTTCCATTTGATATAGTATAGTATATATAGCAGGTATTAATCATGACTATAGTACACAGAACAATAGTAACGTGTTTTGTTCCCCGTTACGTGGGACTGGCTCCCACTGTTCGAGACCACTTGATTGTACACGTGCACAAGAAGCAAACAACACCACTCAAAATGACAGTGTTTACGGCCGGAATGGTCCGGGGCTTTTTCCGCCTCTGGTCAACCGACCAGAGTGGGCATAAAACGGTACATATATTCGCTCGCAGCGTAAGGCCGAGTCATAGGCGAACAAGATACAACTAGGCGCAAGGCTTACGCAACACGATCCCTCTGTCAGAGAGCGGCCAAGTCGCTTGCAGAGATCGCTGGATTGCTTCGTGGTCGTGCTGTATCTTGGCGTCTGTGCTTCCTCTCCGACGATATCCGCTTCCTGGGTGAGTCGTCTGGCGGGTTCAGCTAGCAGCCTGCCGGTGAACTCGACTGAAAGCTCAACCGCTGAACTGACGAACTGAGCTGCGCTAACCTGAGCTCTCTAAACGTGAGCTTTCGAAAACCGACGGTGCTCTGGGAGGCACGGTATTTATACGGCTCAGAGCAGGCACGTCACGCACACACGTGACACGCACGTCGTTCAGCCAGTGTCACGTAAGTCATGGCTTCAAGACGTGACCCCGCACGCTGCTTAGACGTGACTCGCACGCCGGCTTTAGACGTGACACGTGGTCACGCTTCAACTCCGTGACAAGCACGTCGGCTTCGGGACGTGACGGCACCACAGCGTACGATTACCACCGTGACCCGGTCGCGTCGGCTTCGGACACGCGTCGTGGCCAGCCGTGCATTCGTCCTTCGGCATGCGGGGGTGAGCCCCCTCACAATCTCCGGGGATGCTGGACGTGCGCCGAGAGCAAGAACGCGGGGGTGTGATGCTCGGCAGACCGAAATTCCGTTACCTACCCCTCCGCCTGTCGAGTCTCGCCCGCTGAGATTCGACCAATGGGGCGCTAACGCAACCTTTCGCCCCGCAGCCACACCAGTGACGCCGGCATTTCGTACTCACGGCTGCAGAGTAGTGGGCGGCGTTTACTCGCCCACTATCTTCGCCAGATCGTCCACCGCCACTCGTACGAACAGCCGTCAAGCGTGTCGGCAGAGGTTCTTGTGGGTTTGCGCTGCACACCGCGGGAGAAACGGGAGAAGCGAAACCCGTAAGTGTGCTTCTTCCCCGTACTCTCACAAACCGCGGATATCCTGCCCCGCTGCCGATCCGCAGGGAGTACAGGATAGGGAGATTCGTATATTCACGGAGTACCTGTGGCCTTCACCCTGACTAATAACCTCCCGGCTCTACCCGGTTCCTGCCCCACCGTGACGTCAAGCGTCATAGCTACGCTGTAAGACACGAACTGTATGACGTCACCTGCTCGTACAGATGCAACTTTACCGCCTCAGGTGCGTCCCAATACCAGTAGGCTCTCGTAGCTGCAGACACAGCGTAGCACACGGGGCTGGCAGAACGGGTGTTTCGAGGGCGATCGAACCCGCGCCACCAGCGTTGCCTTTTCTTATCTTCCCTCGTTCGCTGGTGGCATTGCGGCTGTCCAAATGTACGTGGCGAAACGCCAAAGCAAGTCGCGGCCTTTACCGCGCGAATGGCGAAGGGCTTCCAGGCCTCTGGACGCCCTCGCTTACGCCGCTGGAGATGGTGCGATCCGTGGTGGTTCGAATCCCTCTCCGGCGGTGCCGTGGAAAGTTTTGCTACTTCACACTAGCAATGCCGCTGCTGTTCCGACGCTGACGGATCAGGTAACCGTGACGTAAGCCTGCCAGCGGCGCTACCTTGTGACGCTCCTCTCATTACATTCTCACAGCACCTAGTCAGCCTGGACCTGCGGTGGGAGTGTACGTGCACAATGGCTAAGCAAGCGGCGATTCTTCGTGTTCATTCCGTGACCGTGGCCGATCCGCGACTGGAGCTTGAGCGCCGGACCTCGCCTTGCGACGTAGGTGAGTCCTACGTACTCGCGCCGGTTCCGGCCTCTGCCGGCTAGCGCTGGCTGCACGCCCGGCGCACTCTTCGCCGTGGGCCTTTCTGCCGTGTGATATGCGTATAAGTGGCGTAGGTTATGTCATTCGGCGCTAAGGCCGTGTGCTTGTGGCCACGCCATAACATGTAAAACGCACATCAAACATACGCAATACATCCATAGGCATGATCTAAGTAACCTAGCAGGCCGAAGGCCTGAGTTTATGTGCTGCTCTCGGGTAATGACCTTACAGCCATACAAACATAACTCAAACTACAGGTGCCTGCCCGGATCCACGCGACGCGCAATATGCGTTCGCCACACCTCCAGTCGCGGAGGTCGCTGGCGATCCGCTCGCGGAGGATTGCCCTCCGCCATGCGGAGCTGCGCCTGGCGTCATCTTCGTCCAGGCGTCTCGGCCGCGGTCCGCACTGTCGCGTCCCGTAACGCGCCGCGGGTAACATCCAGGGCGTACCTCCCGGGCAGGGGTGCTCCAGCTGCACGCAGCTGCCGGGCTTCCCGCGTCCAGTTACCTGTGGGTCCGGGTCGGCACGGTCCGTCCTTCGTCGCCCTCGGAGGGCCCGGGGCAGCAAGCGGCGGCCGAAGCTCCGCGCCGAGCTTGCGCTGGTCGGCCGACGCCTGCTTCGGCTGTCATGGCGACGCTGCGCCACGCCGAGGTCAAGGGATTTCTTGTCGCCGACCTCAACAGTGGTGACGTCGCGCAGCTTCACTTGCCATGGCGCTCAGCGCACGGCTGTGAGGTCAGGGATTCCTTGTCCCGGCCTGACAAGGCCGTGACGCAGCAGCTCCTTGTCATGGCGGGCTCAGCGCGACCTGGTGAGGTCAGGGATTGCCTTGTTCCGGCCCCGACAAGCGGTGACGACGCCGCCTAGCCTTCCTTTGTCATGGTAGTGCCTGTGGCCTATACCGCCTAGCGGTCGCCTGAGTTTTGGGTCAACTAGTTGATGGCTTGGAAATGCAGAGATTCACTGAGGGGTGAGGTATATGTGATAGCAGCCATCAATGCAGATAAGTTACCTACTGACAAGCAGTACCAGCATGCCACCCCGCCGAGCTCGCGGCATCCGTGAATCCCAACCGGCTATTCCGTGCCCACCGTAAGTAAGCTGCTACCAGCAGCACGGCCGCCCCGCACATGCGAAATGAGAATTCACGCTGTACACAGTACATACATGCTCAAACTCCATGCCATACGGGTACCCGTGCATGCGAACGTAGCAATAGCCGCACATCACAGGCATATACGGGATGAGCTCGCCGTGGCTGGGTTGCGTTCTTGCTTTTTTAACTCCGAGCAAGGAAAAATACGGATACTCTGCACTATAGCGGTGAACAGCATAATGAGGGGTCGCGAGATCATGTGCAGAACCGAGCCCACAATACCATGCCAAAATCAGCGCGATATGTTGCCCTAGCTCTCACACTTCCAGAAACACGGGAGGCAAGCTATGCCCGTATTCATTACGTACCACTTACTTTGTCCGCACCGTGGGAGTACGACGCTTTTAAAGCACGCCCCTTTCTCCCACCCGCGTTTTACCACTCCGCGGTTGTAGCGCGTCTGCTACGACTGGCGACTTACTTAGCAGGCGCATGTATTCCGTCGAGCGCATTTATTCGATATCGTACAGGGGGCGATGGTTTTCGGTTTGCCTTGCCCTCCACCCGCTCGGGCGCCAAATGGAAGGCATAGTCGAAATCGCCGATGCCCGCCGGCCCATGCCCGCCAGCGGCCGGCGAACGGCCGCTGACGGGGCGGGGTTGTGAATCCGTCCGTGCTCGGTAGCCTGTAATGCACCGTAGGCGTCGACGAGGAAATGCGTACCAGCCACCTGTACGATTTGCGTCTAAGGCAATGCAACGCTGGGAAATCGGCGCGTACGTAAGGTTGTAGGGTAATTGGCCAGCAACACTGGCTACACGTAGACACGTTATTATGGTGGGGTTACAGAGCTGCACAGACTTACCAAGACGCGTGGCGGTGAATGGCAACCGGTCTGAATCCTTGCGTAGCCTCACACTGGGAGGAGGGTAATCGCTTACCCGATGCCTCCCTGTCTTCTCGCTCGTGAGCGGTAGCGAAACACTAAAGGATGCTGCCGAGCTCGGGGAAACCTAAGATCCCACGCTCCGGCATTGACATTACGCCTACCGTGAACATGCCGGCAACTGTTGGCACAGGACGCCCATGGCACGTGTAAATCGCGCATGCTGCCCTGTCCTTGCGCTACACAGAGAGTTACCAAGCTCCCCTTACCTCAGCTTGACGTTCACGGGCAGATTCGGCACAAATGAGACGTCCATGCTGGTTGGCCACGTCGATTCCCTCGGCTACCGTGGTCCCCGGGAAATCTTTATCGAATGGCGGCTTCCCGGAAAGCGCACGTCCTGGAGATAGTCGCCCCACGTAATGGTTGTGGTCGTCGACCGCTACCACACTAGGTGGGTCAGTCCTCCTGGCCGTGCACGCCAGCGAAGCGTCCCTTGCTCCCGTGTTACTAGGAGCGGACCTTGCCAGGTGAGTGCCCCAGTTTCCCAGAGGCAGCATCGTAGTTATCGCCACACCAGGTGCCCGGCGGACAGGCTGCGGTTTGACACGTTTGTCATAATCCGTTTCTGCCTCTCCGCGGCTCTTCCAATTGCGTACGCGCGTGCTGATCGCGCTGCACGAATGGACTGCTCAGCCCAATCAACATACTGCCACGGGCAAGCCGGATACTCCAGTCCGGTAGCAGTCGAACATGAGGTCCACACGGCGATCGCGACCTCACGACCGAACATCATGAGGGTTCGGCTCACGACTGTCCCCCGTACTCTCCTGAGGTGTACTACGGTACGCTGGGCCATCACGCAAAGGGAGGCTTGTACGTCTCCAGTCGTTTTTCTGCTGCGTTTTCCGACGCTTTTGGCCAGCATATCCAGATGGTACGGTTTAAGTCTCTCGACTATGCGCCGTCCGACTGCGGATGTGCGGCGTTTGTGCGGGTCTTGGTAATTTCGAGGAGGCTTGCCAGATCTCGGCAAACAGCTTTCGCCTCGAAAGACGGCTACCCTGGTCGAGTGTAAGCTGCGGGGGCAACCGAATCGGCACAAACAGCTGGCGTTACCAGGCATCGCCGCGCGGTTTCGCGCTGTTTTGATCGAGGAAAAAAGCATATGCCTCCGCCCACTTGGGTGAAATTAATCACAAGCGACCTAGCGCAATACCTTGTTCCCGCTCGCGTGGAAGGCAGTGGCCGCGACAAAGTCGATGGCCATCTCTTCCCATGGAGGCGGGCCGATGGCTGCTGTTTTCAACCGCCTGTTTCCTGAGCGCGCGCCTTTTGCGGTCTAGCGGGCAAGTGTCGGCACTTCCGGCACACGTTCAACATCCCGGCGAGCTCGTGGCCCACGAAGTGTTGGCAGACTCGAGCAGAGTTTTAGCGGATTTCCGAAAGTGTCTCCGTCATCTGCGACGGACCGCCGTGCAGGAGGCTCAAGAGTTCGCTCAGTAGGCGCGCGGAGCTATGAGGAGGACGTCTGGTGTCTGCGGGAGGTACCTCGGGGTCCACGTCTGATAGAGCAAGTCTCCGCGTACTCTTAGACGGTCCATCGGGCTCCCATACTTTTTCCTTCCCAAGACTCATCGGCGCCAGCACAGCAAGTACGGCGCTATATGACACATCCGCATGTGAACGTATTCACCTCACACATAGTTCCCCACGCGATGGCCATATTAAATTTTAATGTGTTGTACAACAGTAGAAGGCGTCCATAGGCAGCAGACCTGAATAAGCATCGAACAGAAATTAATTAAAAATACTCACACTGTTACGTCGCATACACAACGTACACTTTATTCATGTTAAAAAACTACAGATTCATGTTTTATGCTCCGCTCGAAACATTTGCCAGCTCTATGATGCGAATTTCTACAAAGTAGTCCGATCACGTTTTAAACACAAAAATGGCCAACCGTTCCCCATGGCTACGCCACTTGACGGAATGTCACAACTACACGAAAAGACCCATTTTACTTGTAATGCTTTCTAGACGTCAGTTTATAATAATGTACATAGACTACTGTGTTTTATGATGTAATTACAAACTAACAATAAACAAAAATCTTGTATTGTTAAGACAAACAATAAACTCGAACTTGTTAGATTAGCGCGTGTGACTATTATGTCCCGTGATGCAGAAACGAAACCACGTTTCACATATCGTATATAATCTTGTTATTTATTATCCGTAAAGAAAATCAAAGACTTCCTAACGAATCCGGAATTGTGTTTTAATATAACACGAAGTGATCACACAGTATTGCATTTTTCGTGATAATGCAACAGGACGTGTGCTGTTGTGAAATGTTCAGGCAACTGACTCCTATAGGCCATTCTATACTTTAATACATATACTTTTTATAGAAGTTTCTTCATAACACCATAGAAGTGAGTCTAGTACTTTTTTATTAATGTTCAGACAAGAGTGTTAAATTGACTCTTATCTGAAGTGTTCCGTGTATGTCCACGATAACAATACGTGTCGCTGTTGGGAACCCACCGACTGGGTGAATGCGTAGAGTTAGAATCGTAGCCAGAGCCCTGACGATAACCTAACGTTCTCATGGGAAGAATAACATAGGCAGCGTCTTCGTTGCTTTCTCTCATCCAATCAGCGCCATCTACTGGCGCGGCACGCTGACTGTAAGAGTCTTCATGTAGGATATCAATGTAACCGGGGTCATACTGACGTGGCGCACTGTGCGATCTGTCAGGTTGGCCGCACGATTCCTGCGCATACTGCGGTAGTACGCCGCCTATTCTCCTGGAGTAGTTGTAGCTCTCCCCAAAACTGGGCTCGTACTGCGGTCGTGGGTAGGTTGTGTGAGGTTGGGTGTAGCTTCTTTCCCCCTGGCCCGACTCATACTGCTCCGGTACACTGTGGGATATGTCTGTTGTTCAAACACCCATGCCAGGGTTATCGTGGCAATTTGTGGCGCTCTCCGTCGAAGAAATAGGAAACTTTGAGTCAGGCCTCCTCTTCGCACAGACGACGGCGATGACGATGATTAAGATGATCAAAACCAAAGCAGCGATTACCAGACCGACAATGAGGGCGGTATTCGATGTATTTGGTTAAGGAGCAACGACGACTACAGACATTGAATTAGCAGAGTTCACAACTCCTCCAATGTTAGCGGCTGAGCATGCGTAGTCACCAGCATCTACGAAACAAATCTGTTCCCTTTCGTAAACGCGGTTCACTTCTGCAGGAACTAGTGATTTGTTGTGAAGCCATGAATAACTTGGCTCGGGGTTTCCGTCTGCGTTACACAGCAGCCAAAGCGCACTGCCGTGCTTGACAGTCATAACGCCTGCCTGACTGTCACCGCTTACTCTGACCTGCCCCATGTACTGTACATTGAGCCGAACATCAACTGACAGTGACTGAAATGATTCGTGGATGTCAACATGACAGGCAAGTATTTTGTCGTGATCATCGGCGGTAAACGTACGCGGTTTGCTGTGCGTCGTTATAGTTCCATCAATTTCACTCACATGTAAAGTATTAGCTCCGTCTACAGATGTATTACCAAGTTTCCATGTTACTGTTCCTCCCGGAAAGCTTTTACCTGTAGTGCAGGTAACCTCAAGAGGTCCCGCAAGTATCGTCATATTACCGTCTACATTATTAACGTCTATCTTTATTGTGACATTCCTTGCTGGCACTAACACGGTCAGATTCAACTTGTTACTCGACATGTATTCTCCAAACACACTAGTTGCTTTACACGCGTACAATCCTCTGTGTTTAAACTCGACTAACTCGATCACCAGTTCGTCGCCTGCAGATTGTATCCCCTGGTCGCCGTGCAACCATAGTCTGCAGAGTTAGTATACCTACACACGCGGGCTCTTATATATAAATATATGATAATAATTATTAGGGGTGCGTGACAAGCCACAGCTCCTACATTTTTGCATTTCGAATCAAAAGCAAGAAAACGACACGAAACCTGTGTCCGCGTGCACGCGTGCGCGTTGTGTGGAAGAGTGTGCGCCTGCACGTGTTTGTGTGTGTACACACGTGTATACATGTATGTGCGTGTGCTCGCCTATGTGCGTATATATGTGCATGAGTGTACATGCACGTATGCACGTGCGTGCTAACCCTAACTCTGACCCTAAATCTAAACCTACGCCTAATTCTGACACTAACCATAGCTCTAACACTAAACAGAACTCTGACCCTAACCATAGTTGATATAAGCATGATTTTGATGAGCGGGTGAAGCGACAACATAGCATATCCGCATGTAAACGTATTCGTACATCTCGTTAAGAGCTAATCTATATATATAAAGTTGTTCAGCCGAATTAGTTCGTACTCGCATAACTTGAGAACTCCGCAGCCTAGAGGATAACTAAAGATATTTTCAGAATTAGCACGTCTGAGAGGTGATTCTTGCTGAAACAAAAAATTTAAAAAAATAATAATTCATGACAATTCTATTCATCAATAGATGGCGGTGCGTACAGATTTTCCTTTCAACCAAGCGGTCACCAACTTAGTAACGCCACTGATTTCCCGGGGCAGCGAAATTATTTTTCCCATTTGAGTTAGGGTTAGGGTTAGGGTTAGGGTTAAGGTTAGGGTCCGGAACTGCAGTGGGAAAAAAAGATCCCGGGCAACGCCGGGTATCCCGCTAGTAATATATAAGTTATTATTAGCTCCTGATCGCGTTAGTATTTCACCGCGCGAAGGCACACTGTGCATAGAAATTTACTCAGCTTTTCTCTATTATCTAACTGACTCCTAACGGCTAACCGCTTGTATGTTGTGCTATCGCGTGTATTTCACCGCGCGCGGGCGCTATATGACACATCCGCATGTGAACGTATTCACCTCACACATAGTTCCCCACGCGATGGCCATATTAAATTTTAATGTGTTGTACAACAGTAGAAGGCGTCCATAGGCAGCAGACCTGAATAAGCATCGAACAGAAATTAATTAAAAATACTCACACTGTTACGTCGCATACACAACGTACACTTTATTCATGTTAAAAAACTACAGATTCATGCTTTATGCTCCGCTCGAAACATTTGCCAGCTCTATGATGCGAATTTCTACAAAGTAGTCCGATCACGTTTTAAACACAAAAATGGCCAACCGTTCACCATGGCTACGCCACTTGACGGAATGTCACAACTACACGACAAGACCCATTTTACTTGTAATGCTTTCTAGACGTCAGTTTATAATAATGTACATAGACTACTGTGTTTTATGATGTAATTACAAACTAACAATAAACAAAAATCTTGTATTGTTAAGACAAACAATAAACTCGAACTTGTTAGATTAGCGCGTGTGACTCTTATGTCCCGTGATGCAGAAACGAAACCACGTTTCACATATCGTATATAATCTTGTTATTTATTATCCGTAAAGAAAATCAAAGACTTCCTAACGAATCCGGAATTGTGTTTTAATATAACGCGACGTGATCACATAGTATTGCATTTCTCGTGTTAATGCAACAGGACGTGTGCTGTTGTGAAATGTTCAGGCAACTGACTCCTATAGTCTATTCTCTACTTTAATACATATACTTTTTATAGAAGTTTCTTCATAACGCCATAGAAGTGAGTCTAGTACTTTTTGATTCATGTTCAGACAAGAGTGTTAAAGCGACTCTCATCTGAAGTGTTCCGTGTCTGTCCACCATAACGATACGAGTCGCTGTTGGGAATCCAGCCACTGGGTGAATGCGTAGAGTTATAATCGTTGCCAGAGCCCTGACCATAACCTAACGTTCTCATGGGAGGAATAACATAGGCAGCGTCGTCGTCGCTTCCTCTCATCCAATCAGCGCCATCTACTGGCGCAGCACGCTGACTGCAAGAGTCTTCAGATAAGATATCAATGTAACCGGAGTCATACTGACGTGGCGCACTGTGCGATCTGTCAGGTTGGCCGCACGATTCCTGCGCATACTGCGGTAGCACGCCGTCTATTCTGCCGGGGTAGTTGTAGCTCTCCCCGAAACTGGGCTCGTACTGCGGTCGTGGGTAGGTTCTGTGAGGTTGGGTGTAGCTTTCTCCCTGGCCCGACTCATACTGCTCCGGTACACTGTGGGATATGTCCGTTGTCCAAACACCCATGCCAGGGTTATCGTGGCCATTTTTGGCGCTCTCCGTCGAAGAAGTAGAGGACTTTGAGTCAGGCTTCCTCTTCGCACAGACGCCGACGATGACGATGATTAAGATGATCAAAACCAAAGCAGCGATTACCAGTCCGACAATGAAGGCCGTATTCGATGTATTTGGTTAAGGAGCAACGACGACTACAGACATTGAATTAGCAGAGTTCACAACTCCTACAATGTTAGCGGCTGAGCATGCGTAGTCACCAGCATCTACGAAACTAACCTATTCCTTTTCGTAAACGCGGTTCACTTCTGCAGGAACTAGTGATTTGTTGTGAAGCCATGCATAACTTGGCTCGGGGTTTCCGTCTGCGTTACACAGCAGCCAAAGCGCACTGCCGTTAATGACAGTCATAACGCCTGCCTGACTGTCACCGCTTACTCTGACCTGCCCCATGTACTGTACATTGAGCCGAACATCAACTGACAGTGACTGAAGTGATTCGTGGATGTCAACATGACAGGCAAGTATTTTATCGTGATAATTAGCAGTAAACGTACGCGTCAGTTTGCTGTACGTCGTTATAGTTCCATCGACTTCACTGACATGTAATGTATTAGCTCCCTCTACAGATGTATCACCAAGTTTCCATGTTACTGTTCCCCCGGAAGCTTTTGTCTGAAGTGCAGCTAGCTTCATGCGGTCCTACATGAATTATTTCTGTGTCTGCTACAGCATTGCCGTCTATTTCAATGGGGACGTACGTTGCTGGCACGACCACGGTCACATTCAACTTGTTACTCGACATGTATTCTCCAAACACACTAGTTGCTTTACACGCGTACAATCTCCTGTGTTTAAACTCGACTAACTCGATCACCACCTCGTCGCCTGCAGCTTGTATCCCCTGTTTGTCGTGAAACCACGTGTAAGATGGTTCTGGATAGCCATCAGCATTGCACGTTAATGTCAGTTTCTCTGTCTCTGGTAAGAAGACTTCATTTCCAGTAGGGTTGCTGCTGCTGCTGATGGTCACAGTGTCTTTCAGGTACAGGGTCTCGGCTAATTCCACTACCGCTAAGTCGCCATGGATCAAGACATTGCATTGCAGTTCTCTGTCGTTATCAATCGGCGAGAACGTGTGACTGAGGATGCTATTTGCTGTAAACGTGTTTGTTCTTGAACCCGCTTCCTCTGTTTGACTGGAGTCGGCAGTGATATCTTCACCATTCAGCAACCATGTGACGCTAGCTGCTGGGTTACTGCTGTCCGATACACAAGAGAACTGTAGCATTCCATCCGGTGATGAAGAGCTGTCTATAAAAGACATGGAAACCGACTGTGGTGACACTAGCACTGTTATATAACTCTTAGTAGATAAAGGTTTGTCATCAGGTGCTACCTCGTTCTAATTCCATTGGCAGTGAAACTCTGCGTCATCTTTCTCCACGTTTAAGTTAGATATTTTAATGCTGAAGTCACCCGTATCATACTTGTTGTCGTCGATGTAAGAGTACCTGTCTTCTTTCGTGATCGATATATAGACACTGTCACGATACCACTCAGCCGATATTTGCCCTTCACCACCCCCTTCATAAAGGAGGTCCAAGATGCACCTTACTGTGACGTCAGCGCCTTCGACTGTCTCCGTGTCACGTGGTTGCTGCAAAAACTGCGTCCTCACCGTCACTAAAGCTGCGCACAGTACAAGTACCGGAACCAGCTTCACTGCTGCCATTGTTACTTC
>NW_014579768.1:17479-23677 GCF_000485595.1 Priapulus caudatus
ATCCCCTGGTCGCCGTGCAACCATGTGTAAGATGATTCTGGATAGCCGTCAGCATTGCAGCGTAGAATCAGCTTCTCTGCCTCGATAATAATGACGTCATCATCACTGGAGTTGTTGCTGCTGCTGATGGTCACGGTGTCTGCCATGTACAAAACTTCTTTGGTTATAAGTTTGGTGAATCAAGATATGACAACGAAGTACTTTTTCAATATCTTCCGTTGAAAACCTGTGACACAGGATACTTTTTCTTGTAAATGTTTTGTTTCCTGAACCCGCTTCCTTTGTTTGACTGGAGTCGGCAGTGATATCTTTACCATTCAGCGACCAGGTAATGCTAGCTGTTGGGTTACTGCTGTCCGATACACAAGAAAATTGTAGAGTTCCATCCGGTGATGAAGAGCTGTCTATAAGATACATGGAAACCGACTGTGGTGACACAAGCACAGTGAGATGACCCTTGTTAGAGAAATAGCCGCTCCCCGGCGAGAACTCGACTTGCTGCCATACACAATAGAACTCTACGTCATCTTTCTCAACTCTCAAGTTAGATATTAGAAAGCTAAAGTTTCTTGTGTTGTACATGTTGGCGTCAATGTAGAAATATCTATCTTTATTGGTAGGACTTACGTAGGAACCGCCACGATACCAATAAACGGAAACGGGAAAGTCTTCCCCAGAATTGAAACTAAGGTCAGTCGTGCAGTGCACCGTAACATTGGTACCTTGAACTGCCTCCGTGTTACATGGTTGCTGCAGGAACTGTGTCCTCACCGTTACTAAGGCTGCGCATAATACACACACCGCAACCAGCTTCACTGCTGCCATTGTTAATTCTGCCCAAGGTTTGCAACCAACAATAAATTATATATAAACTATATAAACGGTAATTACCGTTAAACGGTAATAACCGTAAGCTGTAATAACCGTAAGCTGTAATAACCGTAAACGGTAGTAACCGTAATAAACGGTAATGACCGTTTACCGTATATCGCTCTATAGTATAAGTAATTGAGAGTTATAATATATTAATAATATAACAGTTATAAATAACTCTAAGCTTTAATCGAACATTGCACTTGTCTGATTATACGCTAGATGTCAAGTTGAATCATAATAGATAAACGTACCTCCGCGTGCACGCTTGTGTCGTCTTGTCATATATGAATCACCGTTGAGGCATGGCAGCCGCAGGATACAGGGGTGGATACGGTGGTGGATACAGGGGTGGTTACGGTGGTGGATACGGACGCGGATATGGCGGATACCGACGCGGATATGGAGGATACGGAGGCGGATACGGGGGCTACGGTCGAGGAGGTTATGGCTACCGCGGCTAACGCGGCGCACGAAGATACCGACTTGCTGTTAGTGTATAGGCTCCTGAACGCTGAGCGCGATAATAGCCCGTAGTATAGAGATCTATGTACATACATGGAATCGTGATGGAGATAGATGCCTCTAACTCAACCCCAATACGGCGATGCAATGTCGTTCATGAATGCGCGAATTGATGAGCATTTCAATAAATCGGAAATCTATGAGCATATAGATGTATTTTGGTAAATGAATTGAGTGTATTCCTGATTTGTACTTATTCGCATGTCTATTCCGAGGATGCTTTGTCCAGTTTCGATGTACTGTAATACACAAAATATTTCTGTTTAAATAAAAACGCTGTCTTCTAAGAATAATTCGATGGCTGATGGACAAATGTTCGAAATAGCAACATGCAAAATCACTGTCACCTAAACCCCATACTACAAAACTCTAAACCCCAAATATATATGCGTATAAAATAATAATCGTTACCAGAGGCCTGACCATAACCTAACGTTCTCATGGGAAGAATAACATAGGCAGCCTCGTCGTAGCTTCCTTTCATCTAACCAGCGCCATCTACTAGCGTGGCACGCTAAATGTAAGATTGTTTAGGTAGGATATCAAGGTAGGTGTCGCTCTCCTCAAATGTAAGAGTGTTAAAGCGACTATCATCTGAAGTGTTCCGTGACTGTCCACCATAACAATACGTGTCGCTGTTGGGAATCCAGCGACTGGGTGAATGCATAGAGGTAGAATCGTTGCCAGAGCCCTGACCATAACCTAACGTTCTCATGGGAGGAATAACATAGGCAGCATTGTCGTCGCTTCCTCTCATCCAACCAGCGCCATCTACTGGCGAGGCGCGCTGACTGTAAGAGTCTTCAGGTAAGATGTCAGAGTAGGTGTAGCTCTCCCCGAGACTGGGCTCGTACTGCGGTCGTAGGTAGGTTGTGTGAGGTTGGGTGTAGCTTCTTTCCCCTTGTCCCGAATCATACTGCTCCGGTACACTGTGGGATATGATCTTTCTCAAAACATTCATGCCAGCGTTATGGCGGTAATTTGTTGTGCTCTTTGTCGAAGAAGTAGGGGACTCTGAGTCATGCTTCCTTTTTGCACAGACGCCTACGATGACGATGATTAGGATGATCAAAACCAAAGCAGCGATGACCAGTCCGACAATGAGGGCCGTATTCGATGTATTTGGTTGGGGAGCAACGACGACTACAGACATTGAATTAGCAGAGTTCACAACTCCTACAATGTTAGCGGCTGAGCATGCGTAGTCACCAGCATCTACAAAACGAATCTGTTCCCTTTCGTAAACACTGTTCACTTCTGCATAAACTAGAGATTTGTTGTGAAGCCATGAATAACTTGGCAGTGGGTTTCCGTCTGCGTTACACAGCAGCCACAGCGCACTGCCGTACTTGACAGTCATAACGCCTGCCTGACTGTCACCGCTTACTCTGACCTGCCCCATGTACTGTACATTCAGCCAAACATCGACTAACAGTGACTGGAATAATTCGTGGATGTCAACATGACAGGCAAGTATTTTGTCGTGATCATCAGCGGTAAACGTACGCGTCAGTTTGCTGTGCGTCGTTATAGTTCCATCAGCTTCACTGACATGTAAAGTATTAGCTCCGTCTATAGGTGTATCACCAATCTTCCATGTTACTGTTCCTCCCGGGAAGCTTTTACCTGTAGTGCAGCTAACCTCAAGGGATCCCGCAAGTATCGTCATATTACCGTCTACATTATTACCGTCTATCGTCATTGCGACATTCGTTGCTGGCACTAACACGGTCACATTCAACTTGTTACTCGACATGTATTCTCCAAACACACTAGTTGCTTTACACGCGTACAATCCTCTGTGTTTAAACTTGACTATCTCGATCACCAGCTCGTCGCCTACAGCTTGTATCGCCTGGTCGTCGTGCAACCATGTGTAAGATGGTTCTGGATAGCCGTCAGCATTACAGCGTAGAACCAGCTTCTCTGCCTCGATAATAATGACGTCATCATCACTGGAATTGTTGTTTCTGCTGATGGTCACGGTGTCTGCCATGTACAAAATCTCGGTTGACACTTCTTCGGGTAAACGTTGGTGAATGAAAATAATACAACGAAGTTTCAATGTTCCGTCTTTGTCAATATCTTCCGTTGAAAACCTGTGACTCAGGATACTTTTTGTTGTAAATGTCTTGTTTCTTGAACCCACTTCCTCTGTTTGACTGGAGCCGGCAGTGATATCTTCACCATTCACCCACCAAGTGACGCTAGCTGCTGGTTTACTGCTGTCCGATACACAAGAGAACTGTAGCGTTCCATCCGGTGATGAAGAGCCGTCTATAAGAGACATGACAACCGACTGTGGTGACACAAGCACAGTTAGATAACCCTTGTCAGATGTAGGGCCGCTACCCGGCGCGACCTCGACTTGCTGCCATACACAATAGAACTCTGCGTCATCTTTCTCGACTATCAAGTTAGATATTAGCAAGCTAAAGTTTCCTGTCTCGTACTTGTTGGCGTCAATGTAAAAATATCTTTCTTCATTAGTAGGACTTACGTAGGCACCGTCACGATACCAATAAACGGAAACGGGAAAATCTTTCGAGGAATTGAAACTAAGGTCAATCGTGCAGTGCACCGTAACATTGGTACCTTCAATTGCCTCCGTGTCACAGGGTTGCTGCAGGAACTGTGTCCTCACCGCCACTAAGGCTGCGCACAATACACACACCGCAACCAGCTTCACTGCTGCCATTGTTAATCCTGCCCGCGTGATTAAATAACTGACGCCCACGTGTTCATCCGTTCACGAGCTGCTGCATCCGATCTTATATGCCAAAATCCATATCAACTAACCGAAAATAATTGACTTCAAAAATTTAGGTTGACGGTTTGCAACGATCGATTTATATGACATGGCTTCAAAGACGACGTTGTGTATGTACGCAACAGCAACGGATAGTCACATAAAGACAAGACAAAAACGGCTCCAAAGAGAACATTCGATGAGCGCTGATTGGTTGGTGCCACGTACGTGCACGCGGACGTATTAAAATGTTTGCTATATATGTAACGTGATATCTAGCGTACAATCTTAGGCGAGATGGTCTGTGAACTAGTATAAGATAGCCGAGTGTAATGTTTGATTAGTTATCTATTACTATGTTTCTCGCTGCGATTTATAAACGGCATTAATATTGCGCTAAATATCCTAGCGATGGCAGAATGTTAAAATCTCCATCTACAACATTCTAACATAATAATTATGCTATAGTCGGCTTAATTGCGTAGACGCGTTTCCACGGCTACTCAATTCGTCAGCCGAGGTACAGTGAAGCTCTAGTGGAACTCCGTCTCATCGTCTTCTGTTACAGCATGACCAGGCGTCGATACGTGTGTTCATGTTTCCTAGATTGGAATTCGATCGACATGATAAGTGACGACCGGCCTGACTGTCTGTTCACGGCTTACCAAATGTCTTCTAACAGTCTCACGCTCATGTAAAAAATAACCAAAGCAAGTAGTTCTTAATATGTCCTAAACAGGATTGCCTTCCATGGTAGGTTTCCAGCGGCGCGAAAACCACTACAAACCACTACGAACACGTACCTGCCTAGCGATAAAAATGGCGGCGCGAGATATGGGCATTCTAAGGTTTTACATATCATAATATGTCATCTTCAGCATTATCTTTCAACAATTGCGATTTGGGTCCAATATGTCTATTAGTCATAGACTATCCCGCCATTCTATAACTGCGCATGTCAGAAATCGAGTAATAGTATGTATGGAAATCTTCGAACTCTAGACCTTGCCCTCTCCAGAACCCGAGCGACATTTAACCACCGCTACACTTGGCTACGAATGAACACATCCCTACTAATCAGTAACGGTCAATATTAGGGTGTAGATAACATTCTGCGGCCTATAGCCTCTATTCATACCCACGCCACTATTTATTTGTCTAGACCCGAAAACGCACAGTGTATGTCTCGGTCTGTGTGGGTTTGTGTGCTAACTATATGAGCTACTCGTTCTACGTTAACTGGAAAACTATTTCTTATGCATTAGTCTGTGTCCTTCATACGTTCATATTTTATAATGATGACGTTTGTAGAAACTGTTGTCTCTGCATTGTATTTTAAACATGTACACGTGGTGCGTTCTAGTACCTATATGTGTTGCGCCACACCGCAAACACGTATCCGCTTTCTAATGATTGTAAAACACAATTAAGTTCACTAGGGTAACATAACCAAGTTCTAAGAAGCCTCTGCTGACGGTAATACTCTATATCATCGTCGTCTATTTGTACTTCTAATAATATCATGCGGAATTTGCCTGTAACGTGACTGTTATCATCAATGTGTGGGTATGTGTCGGTGGCACTGCTAGCAAAATTTGAAACATTACGAAACCAATGAGTAGATAATATTTCTCCTAGTTCGCTATCATTATAACCAAGGTCTGGTTCACAGTACATGGTAACGTTGACGTTCCACGTGGTTGCTGCAGAAACTGCACCGTCATCGCCTGCAGCGCAAGCGATCAAAGCTTCGTACAGTACAAGAACCGCCAGTAGCTTCACATCTGTCATTTCTACATGTGCTTATAGGTAGAAAATCGTGGTTTATAATGCAATGTCAGGTAAAGTAGCATGTACTGCCCAGTGGTGGTATTTCAATGTATAGCCAAACGGGGCCATTTTCCTTTGGACACCATTCTTCATTTATCATTCACGGACGTGTTGGTTTGCCGTGAGATTTCAACCTCGTAAACGTAATCCACGTGCTTGTACATCATGTCCCTTTTCATCCATCCGTGACAGACCTTCACATTCCGAAACAACGTATATAT
>NW_014579768.1:23752-26243 GCF_000485595.1 Priapulus caudatus
CAAATGTTGGAGGATTTCCAAAATGATCGAGTGCCTGCGCAAAATAATAATCACGCAGAAAACCTACCGAAAGGCATTGAAAGACGATGAAAACTCCAAGGAAAGATACGGAGAAATCAGTAAAAATAACATATAGTTTCTATACGTAAATCGTGGTAAATACATATAAAAACGTTTAATTTTATTGAAAATTCCCATATTTACTTATAAAACATCCAAGAGATGGCGCTGTGGCATGTAAACATTAGCTCGGATTAGCCTCCGAACATTGTGTGTGTTTTATTGAATTGTTCAATGAATGACGCACTCGTTCACTTCCGACAGCAAGTGAAAATGCAGAAAATGTTCCTGTTCGATTCGAAATGCATCGGCCGGGCATTTCATGGCATTGTATTTACGAAAAGAAAAGAGGCTGGGGAAAGGAACCGGTCACGTCGGTGACGCCCCATTCATGCCCATCAACGAAGAAGGCGGGGCTTATTCTTATTACGGAGATGCTAAAATGCAACAAAAGTACGTAGCTTAGTGCGCTAAACGGCGTGTTATTTTCGTTTTTGTGCCAAACTAAAGCAACTAGACACAATAGTAAACAACGAAACTTCCCGTGTCCTGTAAATTTCCGGATCTTCCAGAATATCCGACCGATTATTCTTCATTACTTCTCGTATCGCACTATAACACTCAAAACCACTCAAGTGTTTCAAATAATTTTGTATTAATCGTCAATTGTAGCTGTTTTAATTCTTCCATAAAAGTTTGACAGTAATTCCATCTAATAGTTCTGATCGGTTCAGTCAGAGGATCCCGATCAGCAATCATTGCGCAACTACCTACATAGCATTAGCAGTAAATAATCGCAAATAATCTTTCGTTAAATAATCCTAAAGTACGCATCGAAAAGTGCACCCTCGTTTCTTCAATGTGGTGGCACTGCTCTGCCGAATGTCCCTTGCTATACCAATTATGTACAGCGATGCGGCGCGGACACGTCAGCGACCTGTCGCCCAAAGGAAATAATCTAGGGCCAATGTTAATCATTTAATTTAGAAAGTGGCAAATCTAGAGACGGTTCGCATCGAAAAACGCACCCTCGCTATTTCAATGTTGTGGCACTGCTCTGCCGAAAGTCCCTTGCGATACTAATGTACTAATAATGTGAAGCGTGGGAGATAAATGATAGCAAACCAGCCAAGCTGGGGGTATAAACAAGAGAGAGGGAAGAGAGAGAATGACAGCAGTTTTTAAGAACGAGAGAGAGAGAGAGAGAGAGAGAGAGAGAGAGAGAGAGAGAGAGAGATAGAGAAAGTGATCGAGTCAGGGAGAGAGAGTCGGGGCCTGTGTGTATTTACACACCTGTTAGGTTCCCGTATAACGAGTACGTAAAAGTTACCTTCACATAAAAGTTAAAAGTTAGGTAAAAGTAAAAAGTAAAAGTAAAAAGTAAAAGTAAAAAGTAAATCTAAACGTAAAAGTTACCTTCACATATATACCCTCATATACTACTCTCATAAATGATATACATCCCTCAGTATCTATATTATAAGAGAAGAGATGCCGACTTTCTGACCGGGGTAAGCATCAAGCCCACGCCACCGATCTCAGTGTATAGCCCGTGTGTCGGGCACCAACACAGGCTTATCCATATTTGTTAAATCCACCCATATTTGTAGATATAATGACGATAAATAGGCCTTAATACGGGCGATAATTTTAGCAGTGGGGTGATGTCAGAAAAGTAGAATAGCCGAATTCCCGCGAATCTCGCCATCTAGCGGACAAAGGCCTTAAGCTTTTAATACCAGGTTAAACTATGCCAAATTTATATATTTTTAAATAATGCACTCAGTTGTCGGTTGAGTCTCAAAAGAAGCACAACACAGACTTTTAGTGGTTTCTTTTCGTTCATTTGTATTCTTAAAATTGTAATTTGTCTGTGTAGGCCTATACATTCGGGTGTAATGTATAACATTGTATAAAGAATTAAGTTTGTTAAAATCAGGTGCTATTCATCTTTTTGATAATGTCATCTATGGTGACTTCACTGGTGCAGAACTCTGCCAAATTTACCAACAAATTTGGTTAAAATGAGGTGATCGTTTGAACTGTTTTTGTCAGAATATTGCTTATTGTTTGTTTCTTTGTTACGAATCTATCCTTAGAATTAAATTTAAAAAAATTATAAAAAGGTAAACCGAGCCACCCGCTACCCTAGAGTGTCGGCTGAGAATTAGCCTTGCGTGTATACCATGCTGGTGGGAGGGTGATTACTGTCTTCTATCCATCCCGAAATCTCTACACGTAGATTGAGTCCGTGTGGCCGGATAGTGTTTAGATTGTGAATTCAGTACGCTTCTCTTTCCTTTCTGATGGGGATCGTATATGGGTGAAGGGGGGAGGGTGAACATATTTTAGAATTAAGTAAGTATATGTGGCTGAATTTGCTCTTAAAAGATGTTCCTAGGTGTTTTTTTCCCCGAGCAACGCCGGGTAC
>NW_014579769.1:0-3338 GCF_000485595.1 Priapulus caudatus
CCTAAAATTTAACTTAATATAATTACATTAATTGGATCCGGATCACCATCAATCTAATCAATTCTAAGTTACCCATTGCTGACCTATCCTGAAACATTTGTAATGACATACCGTCAATCACTTTATTCAGTTAGCTGGTCCACAAACAACACAAGCACAAACCCACAACCAAAAACACACGACCCCCCGGGACCCCGGTGAAAATAACCCCTGGCAACCCCTTGCCGGAGTGGTAATTACTACGCAACCATCACGACATTCCCTTTGTCTCTCAGTACAATTGACGAACCCCCGACCAGTAAACCCACCCGCAGGCTCGCGACCATCGCGCAGTATCACACAGACCAGGCCAGAACCAGACAACACGGCAGAGCACTACACCATTCAAACTCATTCACGCACATGCGCCGTCGCTCCGCATGGTAGCCGCGGTGTGGCGCGGCGCACTTCCCGCGACGGTGGCATTTCTTCCTACGGTGCGCTCCCCCCGACTGTGGCGCCCTCTCTCGACTGTGGCGCCTCTCCGACGGTGGCGCCACTCCCCGACCGAGCACGCTCTCTCCCAACATAGGGCTTCCTCCCAACCATCGGCGCCCCTCCCCGACCGTAGCACCTCCTCCCCGACCGTAGCACCTCCTCTCCCAACCATAGTGGCTCCTCCCCAACCATGGCGCCCTCACGACGGTGGAACCCCCTCTCTCGACGGTGGCGCCCCCCAGCGCGCGGCTTACTCGCGGCATACGTACGATGTCGTCGACGGCGTCCTTCATGGCGGTGAGTGCGAGCACGCTCAGCAGCGGGATGATGGTCGTGAAGGGCGTCAGAGAGCTGATCTGGGGGATAAGCTGCAGTGCCAAACCCAGAGAGAAAACAAACACACGCGGTGAGATAGAGGCACGCACACACACACACACCACACACACACAGCCGACATGCCAGCAACACCTTTAAATCCAGAGCGGCGAAGTGACAGAGAGAGTGAATGTTGCGCGCACGCACAGCGCCCACACGCAGTGAATGCGTCACACACGCTGCTGCATGAAAGCGCGTCGAACCAGGCTAGGCTGTAACAAGTTACAACTGATGCTACTGCTACTACTGCTGCTGCTGCTGCTACTGAAACTGATGCTGCTAGATGAAACCTGCAGATCGAAGTAGAAAAGAAAACGTGATTAGATGAAATAAATCTCCCGTGCTTGTCCTGTAGATGTCTGGCATGGTACACGTAGGGGGAATATATCCACCATTACCTTTTGCTAGCCCAGGCTAGTGTGGCACCAGCCTGTAAAAGAAGGAGCAGGCATCTGCCGTGCAAGCTTCACATGTGTTAAAGGAACACGTTAACACGTTAAAGGAACACTACCAACAGCTACATGTGTGGCAGTTGCGGGAGAGAGAGAGAGAGAGAGAGAGAGAGAGAAGAGAGAAGAAAGTGAAAGAATAGAAAACTCGCAGAGAGAGGTAGAGAGCAGAGAGAGAGAGGGAGAGAGAGAGAGAGAAGAGAGAGAGAGAGGGAGAGACAGAGAGCGAGAAAGGAGTAGACCGAAGACCAGAGAAGAGAGCGAGAGAGAGCGGATGAGAGCCAGAGGAGGAGAGAGCACCGCACGAGACGAGTCGACGACGAGAAGACGAAGAGCAGGAAGAAGGAGAGCAGAGATGCCACCGAGAGAGAGGAGACGCGGAAGAGAGAGAGATACCGGCAGGAGAGACCGAGCGAGAAGCTGGGACAGAGCACCCGAGCCGACCCCCAAGCAGACGAGACGACACACACAGGAAGAGAGAGGAGAGACTGCAGCACCGACCGACGCACGCCGACGCACCGCACAAGAGAGGCCACGATGAGTAGCCACCGCAGCGAGACGCCACGCACGCACAGACGACGTCAGGCACGACGACGAGACCGCAGAGCGAGAGCACAGACGCACCAAGCGGAGCTCAATCGCTCCCCCCTGCTTTCTGCAATGATGATACGATTCGGCGCCCCGCCGCGTAACTACGGAATCCTAACTGCAATCTGAAGCCTATCATCTAGAATATATACCAGGGCTCAGCAACTACTTAGCCGAGCCATGCAGCATGTATGCAGCTTTTACCCATACGAACCGACTTCAATCCGATGTTAACTGGTTTACCCAATTTATGTATCTGCTCATTTCATGGTGAAACAAGCGTCGAAGGGGCTAACGCTCCATTAGGAATGTTCCCAACTTTGATATCATTCATGGCGTGACCTAATTAGTGTCGTGACCTAATTAATGTCGTCATATGTAATTATACGTTATATGTAGACCTAACCCTAACCCTAACCTAAAACCTAACCCTAACCATTAATGACATTAAAGTTGGGAACACTCCTAATAGGAAGTAATCCACCCTTTGAAGGAAAGAGATAATGCGAACACCTCGAGACGTGAACTGTAAACCACGCAACCATCCCCAGCAGCTCGGTATGGCTGTTAGAGGATGAATAACAACCATTGTGCTGTTGGAAATTTATGGATATTATCATGCTTGCTAGCAGTTTCTAGAATTTTCCCTCAAATCTGTCACCGGATATTTATGATATTTTTATATTATATTTATTATATACTACGCATACACATAATGCATCGACGTGCCCACGTGGGATTATTACCTGTCTAGACAATATGCACTTATATAAGACGATTAGGTCAATATCACCTTTTTAGGTTTGTCATAAAAGCTTCAAAACGCCCATTTCGTAACAAAAGTGTACTGGACTACTCGCCTATTACGTAAAATTAGCAAACGCTCACAGATTGTATAGATAGATTGTTAAATGCACATTGATTTATTACTATGTTAGGCATCGATACCATCTTGACCGTTGTGACTTGCAGTTTAAACATGGCATCACAGACATAATCTCGTATTGAATAATACGAGATAGGGAAAATGCGTAGTCTGTACATTTGAGCGGCGGCAGTTTTACGGTGGTTTAATCCCTGTTAATGCAGCTTTATTGCCTATTAAATAAAACGGTTTCCCATGTCGTTTGATAGATCAATCCGATTATATGATTATATGGCGATTATATGATGGAATATCGTATAAAGATTATCATGTTTTTTTTATAGCATTGGCTGTCTAGCAGACTCGAGACTTATATAGCGAAAAAAGGTAAAAGTTTACCAACAAAATTCAGACACGCTAATCTTTACTAAGCTTTGCTGAAATGTCGGTTATCCATCCGGATACATGCGAAGGAAGGTGGAAACCAGAAGGTGGAGCCAAGAAGGAAGGGAAAGCTGTGGTCGTCGCCGCCATCTTGGGTATGGTGGTATCTCATTGGAGAGTGATGAACTGGTATCAGCTCC
>NW_014579769.1:3738-4974 GCF_000485595.1 Priapulus caudatus
TCAAGAGCTAATAATACCTAAACTAAGAGCCTACATACCTACATGCCTAGATACCTACATAAACTAAGAGCTAATAAAGAGGTATTATTAGCTCTTGATATAACCACCAACGCACGACCGAACGCACACGCTCGCACGCTCGCACGCACGCACGCTCGCACGCACATACACACATAACCACGCAGCAGTCAGTACACAGCTGCGTAAAATACCAGCAGAAGTACACAAAGGAAATATCCTTTACATGTACTATTTATATCAAAAGAGTACATAAAGATACATAAAGATAATACACATAAAGATACATGTACTCTTTATATCAACACTACCATATCAGAACGAAAAGAAAACGAGGTAGTGACTGACTTGACTGATCACGACTAAAACAGATGGCTTAGGAAGTGGAAAGGGGTCCCCTAGACAGATTCCATAGTCGCTGCTGACACCGAACACCGATGTACAGTCATAGCTGGAACTAGGGCCACAACTAAAAAAATCTTTGTTTGCCCTCGCCCGACCCAGGCTGAAAAGTTTGGGTAGGTATAGGTATAGGCTTTTTTTAAGGGGTCTTCACAAGTTCAGCATGGTGTCTACATGCTCGGGTATGCTTGTGTGGAGATACCTTTTATGTTGACTGTTTGTTTTGCTTGGTACATATAATGTATTACCTACAGATTTATATAATGTACAATTATACAATTTGTAAAAAAAACAAGATCACTAAATTTTTTTGAGTCGGCCCCTTTTTGGCGGGTCGGTCGGGTGAGGGCAAACAAACAATATTTTGATTATGGCCTAGATTCGGAAAGATTCGGACTATAGATTTGGAATTCCCAGTCATGATAAGCTTGTCGCCTCTAATGCACGCTGATCGACGAACGAAGCCGGATTGAGAACACGTTAGATTTACCCTAGAAAACCTCTCGGGCATTGCCTTGACTCAATCCGCTCGCCATTGCCAGAACGTAGTCTGAAAGGTACTATAGGCGAGTGAAACTAAGGCAACGCCTTGATGATAAAGTCAGAGTTCCTATTACGGCATACAGGCCAGGTCCGCCTACGCTAACCGACACATACGAATGACCTGTATGTGCCTTTTAAAATTAACAACCAATTTTTCCGGTTTCTCCAATGCGTGTGTAACAGTCGTTATAGTGTATATTAAAACTTCACAACTACTGACGTGAAATGTCGCGCAAAAACTTGTGACACATTAGACTCACGACCGTCATTTAT
>NW_014579769.1:4984-7407 GCF_000485595.1 Priapulus caudatus
CCCTAACCCTAACCCTAACCCTAACCTAACCTATAACCTAACCCTAACCATTAATGACATTAAAGTTGGGAACACTCCTAATGGAGTATCACCCGTCGACGGAAGGAGATAATGCGAACACCTCGAGACGTGAACTCTTGTAAACCAAGCAACTATCCCCAGCAGCTCGGTATAACTGTTAGAGGATGAACAACAACCATTGTGCTGTTGGAAATTTATGGATATTATCATACTTGCTAGCCGTTTCTAGAATTTTCCCTCAAATCTGTCACCGGATAGTTATGATATTTTTATATTATATTTATTATATACTACGCATACACATAATGCATCGACGTGCCCGCGTGGGATTATTACAGGTCTAGACAATATGCACTTATATAAGACGATTAGGTCAATATCATCTTTTTAGATTTGTCATAAAAGCTTCAAAACGCCCATTTCGTAACCAACGTACTGGCATATTACGTAAAATTAGCACACGCTCACAGATTGTATAGATAGATTGTGAACTGCACATTGATTTATTACTATGTTAGGCATCGATACCATCTTGACCGTTGTGACTTGCAGTTTAAACAGGGCATCACAGACATAATCTCCTTGAATACCACGAGGTAGGGAAAATGCGTAGTCCGTACATTTGAGCGGCGGCAGTTTTACGCTGGTTTAATCCCTGTTAATGCAGCTTTATTGCCTATTAAATAAAACGGTTTCCCATGCCGTTTGATAGATCAATCCGATTAGATGATTATATGGCGATTATATGATCGAATATCGTATAAAGATTATCATGTTTTATTTATAGCATTGGCTGTCTAGCAGACTCGAGACTTATATAGCGAAAAAAGGTAAAAGTTTACCAACAAAATTCAGACACGCTAATCTTTACTAAGCTTTGCTGAAATGTCGGTTATCCATCCGGATACATGCGAAGGAAGGTGGAAACCAGAAGGTGGAGCCAAGAAGGAAGGGAAAGCTGTGGTCGTCGCCGCCATCTTGGGTATGGTGGTATCTCATTGGAGAGCGATGAACTGGTATCAGCTCCACAGGCACTTGGAGCGTTTCAATAAAATATAATGCTAAATTAATACGAAATCTATTTACTACCAAAGTCTTAATGTTTCTCTACTCTCTTTCGCCTATTATTGCCGACAATTTCCTGTAAATTCCGTAATAGAGCTCTATATTTATGTGTCAGTGTGCGGCAGCGTGCATTTGCACAGAATTTACAGGAAATTGTCGGTAATAATAGGCGAAAGAGAGTAGAGAAACATTAAGAATTTGGTAGTAAATAGATTTCGTATTTATTTAGGATTATATTTTATTGAAACGCTCCAAGTGCCTGGTATCAGCTCGGTTCCTCGGGTTTTCTGCTGGAGCTCACGATGCTAGACGGGCACGGGGCCACCAGCGTAAAGGTTAACCCACTGCCTAAGTGTCAGTGTCTCCACACACGCCTGCATTGATCAGGTTAATTGTTAACGTAAACAGTAAAGATTCCAGTAAAAAAATTACGGAGCACAAAACAGCAGCCAACGTCAGCTGTTACCCGCCCGCCCGCACGCACGCACGCACGCACCGACGCACGCATACCCGCCGCCGTGCGATGCTAATTATAGCATGCATTATGCATGGGGACTCCACACGTCGGTATCGTCACCACAATACCCTGAAGCAATGCTGCCTCGTGTTGAGCCCTGTCAAAGGTAAGAAGAAATACGGATAAGTAGGGATGCGGTCGTCCTTCCCAGCTTCCGGGATGACGATGACCTGGGAGAGCAGCGGAAAGCACACCTACGGGAGAGAGGGGGAGGAATCCCTATTCTACCAGATGAGAAACCACTCCACCTGGAGGGAGATCCCTCCATAACGGGAGAGATACCACTCTGCCGGACGATAAACTACTCTTCTACCTGGAAGGAAGCCCCTCTACCGGGACGGGGGAAAAAACACAGCACGCGTGCGGATAGACAGATAGACGATGCATAGCCTATAGGAAATGCCACTGCGAAGCGCACAGCACTCACTGCACGCTCACTTACGATGTCGTCTATAGCCTCTTTGAGGGCGGAGAGTGCCAGCACGAGCACTAGCGGTACGATGGTGGTGAGCGGTGTTAGCGACGACACCGCCGGTATCAGCTGCAAGCGGTTAAACACGCATTATTCGCGGCTTATTCGCTTGTCTCTGTAGCTGCTGCTGCTGCTGCTGCTGCTGCTGCTGCTGCTGCTGCTGCTGCTGCTGCTGCTGCCGTTGTTGGGCCGTGAGTCATGCAGCGATCCTCGTCTGTCGTGACTGACAGTGACTGCTAGTCACTGTCATGAATTATATATCAATGTCTTTCTTTCTCTTTCCTCTTTTGTTTCGCTCTCTCTCTCTCTCTCTCTCTCTCTCTCTCTCTCTCTCTCTCTCTCTCTCTC
>NW_014579769.1:7417-9750 GCF_000485595.1 Priapulus caudatus
CTCTCTCTCTCTCTCTCTCTCTCTCTCTCTCTCTCTCTCTCTCTCTCTCTCTCTCTCTCTCTCTCTCTCGCTCTCTCTCTCGCGCGCTCTCTCTCCAGTTTCTTTCGCGCGCGCTCTCTCTCTCTCTCTCTCTCTCTCTCTCTCTCTAGATATATATATCGACAAATATATATATACATATATGTGTGTACGAAATTGTTCATTTGCGAGCTATTACCATTTTATGACATCCAGTACATATGTGTGCGGGGGGTGTACCACGTTTTCCACTTTCTAGACCTCTATCGTTTCAGAATAATCTCTTGCGTGCATGCGCTAAACCAGAGCGGGAAATTTTACTCGGTGAGCGCGGGGGGGGGGGCGTATTATGACGTGGTTTTAGGGCATGCAATTAAAAGGTATGTGTGAAGTTGCATATCATCAAGAGTAGATAATAGGAGATCTCCTATTATATATACTCTTGATATCATTTAATCATAGTGAGTGAATGAGTGAGAGAGAGATCAGAGAAAGAAAGAGACAAATGGCGACAGACGTATGGTTGGTGTGATGTTAATTTCGTGACTATGTGGCTACTGTGACAACGGCGCAGTAAGCAAAGGAGCAGGTCGGCCACTAGCATGTTGGGAAAGAAATGCTAATGGCGGGATAATCAGAGTTAAGTACGAAAGAAATCTAGTAAGTAACAGATGGGAAATCTCTAACCTTGACTTTACGGAGGCATGTGACCTAAAGATTACCTTTGATAAGGGCATGAGACATTTGCTGCCCTTATAAAGCCTATGACCTACAGGTTGATTTCATTCAAGGACATGGTGCATAATGTAAACTTTATTAGGCATATGACTAACATATATGCATTTTTAGTTAGAGCACGATGCATAAATCTATTAAGGAATCACGCACCTATTTTAATATGCATACCTGTGACAGGTTGCCCAGTTGCGATATGATAACATTAGGAGTGAATAATAATAGATTATAATATTATAATATATAATGATATATAATAATAATAACGCATCTATTATTATTGAATATTCACTCCTGATAACATCATAAAATGATCGCCACAAACCTCGAATTGACACCGGAATTAATCACATATCAAAAACTTCATTATCATGAAATTACTTCGCATGGTGGCTAGTGGCTGTACGTACGCAATAACAGCTACCCGAGGGTTAATTGAAAGTTCCTAGCGCACAAAAACACTATATATATGATTACCGATAATTGCATAAGTGATGACGACAACAAGCGATTTAAACAAATTGTGCAGGCAATTTTGTAATGACTTAACTCTGAATAATAAATTATAACTTGTTTCATCGTGAAAATGCACTGTCGGCCAAACATTAACATTACTGTGGCTGCTGCATCACCAAAATTACAACGCAGCTGTGCTGTTAATTGCTTTACTTTCCAAATCTTGTTGACATATGCAGTAAAATTTTTATAAGAGCACTAAAGCAAACCTAGCTCATATGTTTTTCCTATACATCTCAAGTCAACGCAGTATAGGTTGGTATGACTATGAATATCTTCCTACGCACGTATTAAAGCTATCAGGCTAAATTTCCGGCATTTTAAAATTCTGCATGCACGCGACCTATAGCTTAGTATTGCCAGTGTAACTGCAGAACCGTTACAGCTTCTGTCAAAAAAGAGCCACGCAAAACTAACGCAAAACGGACAGGAAAGGGTAAATTACTGAGAGCGCGAGAGAGAGAAAGAGAGAGAGAGAGCGCGCAAGAGCGCGAGAGAAAGCGAGAGAGCGAGAGAGCTCATGCGCGCGCGCGCGCGAGAGAGAGAGAGAGAGAGAGAGAGAAGAAAGAGACAAATGGCGACAGACGTATGGTTGGTGTGATGTTTATGTCGTGACTATGTGGGCTACTGTGACAACGGCGCAGTAAGCAAAGGAGCAGGTCGGCCACTAGCATGTTGGGGAAGAAATGCTAATGGCGGGATAATCAGAGTTAAGTACGAAAGAAACCTAGTAAGTAACAGATGGCAAATCTCTAACCTTGACTTTACGGAGGCATGTGACCTAAAGATTACCTTTGATAAGGGCATGAGACATTTGCTGCCCTTATAAAAGCCTATGACCTACAGGTTGATTTCATTCAAGGACATGGTGCATAATGTAAACTTTATTAGGCATATGAGTAACATATATGCATTTTTAGTTAGAGCATGATGCATAAATCTATTAAGGAATCACGCACCTATTTTAATATGCATACCTGTGACAGGTTGCCCAGTTGCGATATGATAACATTAGGAGTGAATAATAATAGATTATAATATTATAATATATAATGATATATAAT
>NW_014579769.1:9775-12353 GCF_000485595.1 Priapulus caudatus
ATATATATATATATATGTGTGTATATATTGACAGTCACAACTATCCATGATGTTTCGGACACACGACACATCCCCGTCGATCTTCCCCACGGAGCGTTGATGACCTGGTAACAGGCACCCGATGATAGATCAGTATAGTCAGGCAGGCACGCTCTGGGAAGGGGCAAACGCAACAACTGCACAAAACTACCCCCCATTAACTATACTAATCACCCGTGGGGGAGGCGGGGAGGGGAGGGGGGCAGAACGCGGTAAAAACCAATTCGACACTAGGCAGGTCCGCCATATACCGCAGCATGCTCAATTAGAGGCTAATGATGAGAGAAGCCAATAATAGCTGCTGCTAGGCAGGTTACACGGTTCATTGAATCAACGCAACAATATTTCATTTGTGTTCTCGCATGCATACGATTTCCCTTTGTCGATACGCCCGCCTCATTCGCAAATTTTCCGACGCGCTCTCATTTTAAACAGAGAACGGACGCGGGCGCTGAAACTAAGAAAGGTGTTTAGTTAAATATCGATCAAAAGAATTTGAGCGAAGTCGATATGGGCAAGCATAGCAGTAGCAGGCTCTACCATTACAGCATTTCTACCACAGAAACTCTTGTGGTGGAGTGAATGGCTATAATGGTAAAGCTAGCATCTATGTTTGCACGTACATACTGGAAAAGAAACACATACACACATAGCACACGCACGCAGATCTACCACGCACAGTTGCAGATTCAACAAATCTATTTGATACAAGACGATTTTCATGATATTCTGAAACACATTCGGGAGCATAACATATTTGGGCAGTCACAACTATTGTATGCACGTACGACTGTAAGCAAGCATAATACAGTTAAAACGCTTCGAATATAATAAATGTCACGGATAACCAACCACTGGGAGTATGCTGCCACATTTTTTGCCGACCGATAAATACAACTAATAGAGATTGCGCGAAGTCAGCTACGTCAGAAGTTAGTTCCGTACGTTCGCTGCTTGCTATATAGTAACGAGGATATATAGTATAGAGTCCCTAAGCCGCACTCGCTCAGTTCCATTTCCCTCGTTCTTCCTGCTAAAGATATATTTTCCATGCCCCGCGTAGACTTCCCCCCAACGTCCCTGTTGCTCTAAGCCCACAAAGAGGTAAGGCATTGATTCTCAGAGTCGCAAAGACGTGTAAAGTCAGTCTATTCCACCTGGTGCCATGTAGGCACTTAAAGGGAGAGTTTACTCTAGGTTCTAGGGTTATTTTCAGCTAATTTAGGTTTTAATTATGCTACAAAAAAAGTTTCATGGTTCAATCACCATTAGAAATATTTTTTTTTAATGTTTTAAAACTAACGACTACAGTTTGATTACAACGACGGTGGCGCCACTCAAAGCGCACGATCTGATAAGTTGCGCAAAACCACTTTCCACCCCAAGGGCTACAGACCGAGGGTGTTTCTTATTTTATTCATTTAAAAGCAAAAGGATTGTAATATCTTATAAACGACATATAGTTTTAGTTATAATATGGATAAATTTGCCCTAAAATTAATATCGTTCGATTAAATAGCATTTAGGTATAAATATAATTGCACTTTTGTGATTAGCCCTCGGTCTGTAACGTGCAAAATAAATTGTCAAATACGCAACTTTTTCGGGGTGGCAGCACGGTCGCGGGTATCATGGCGCCGTTCAAATTTCGTAGCATTGATGTGTAACTAATTATAACAATTAAATTAGGTATCTGATAACAAATACGTGTGGGTATAGACGATTTGTTATACAGTAAGTACAGTTGTATGCAGTAAAATCCTAGAGGCTACTGTCCCTTTAAAAGATAGGCATAAGAATAATGCCCATCTAGACTGACTTGGTAAGTTATTTGAGAATCAACATCCCGTGACTGTTCGGTCACATGAAATTTTAAAGTCAATCTAATGCACATCACTACATGTATAGTCAGGTTAGACTGACACTCCAATCCTCCCCCTGTGACAGAGGCGACCGAGGGCTGACTGTCAACGACTCAGCCCCAGTTTACCTCACCCATAACTTCTAGACTGACTCCGCACGTCACCGACAATCTCGCCTGCGGCACGCGCCCTCTCGGACTCGGTCGCAGCAATGCTCGGGGTCAGTCTAACCCGACCCTATATATATGGTGATGTACATCAGATCGACTTCGAAAGTTTTCGTCACCAAACCGTCGAGGGACATCGATTCTCAAATAACTAACCAAGTCTCTCTATACGGGCATTAGTCTTAAAGGTACCTACATGGCACCGGCTAAAATAGACTAACTTTACAAGTCTCTGCGGCTCTGTGAATCAATGCAAACCTCTTTACGGGCTCAGAGCAGCAGGGGCGGTTGGAAGCCAGGCTATGCGTAGCGTGAAAAATATCTTCAGCAAGAAGAACGGGGAAAATGGAACTGAGCGAGTGCGGCTTAGGGACGATCTGTATTATAGCCTCGTTACTATAGCAAACAGCGCAACGTGCGGTGCGAGAGACGCATACGCACACGCACATGCACGCACGCACGCACGCACGCATGCACACTCGCACGCACGCACGCACGCACGCACGCACG
>NW_014579769.1:12363-24778 GCF_000485595.1 Priapulus caudatus
TATATATATATATATACATATATATATATATATATATATATATATATATATATGTGTGTATATATTGACAGTCACAACTATCCATGATGTTTCGGACACACGACACATCCCCGTCGATCTTCCCCACGGAGCGTTGATGACCTGGTAACAGGCACCCGATGATAGATCAGTATAGTCAGGCAGGCACGCTCTGGGAAGGGGCAAACGCAACAACTGCACAAAACTACCCCTCATTAACTATACTAATCACCCGTGGGGGGAGGCGGGGAGGGGAAGGGGGCAGAACGCGGTAAAAACCAATTCGACACTAGGCAGGTCCGCCATATACCGCAGCATGCTCAATTAGAGGCTAATGATGAGAGAAGCCAATAATAGCTGCTGCTAGGCAGGTTACACGGTTCATCGAATCAACGCAACAATATTTCATTTGTGTTCTCGCATGCATACGATTTCCCTTTGTCGATACGCCCGCCTCATTCGCAAATTTTCCGACGCGCTCTCATTTTAAACAGAGAACGGACGCGGGCGCTGAAACTAAGAAAGGTGTTTAGTTAAATATCGATCAAAAGAATTTGAGCGAAGTCGATATGGGCAAGCATAGCAGTAGCAGGCTCTACCATTACAGCATTTCTACCACAGAAATTCTTGTGGCGGAGTGAATGGCTATAATGGTAAAGCTAGCATCTATGTTTGCACGTACATACTGAAAAAGAAACACATACACACATAGCACACGCACGCAGATCTACCACGCACAGTTGCAGATTCAACAAATCTATTTGATACAAGACGATTTTCATGATATTCTGAAACACATTCGGGAGCATAACATATTTGGGCAGTCACAACTATTGTATACACGTACGACTGTAAGCAAGCATAATACAGTTAAAACGCTTCGAATATAGTAAATGTCAGGGATAACGAACCACTGGGAGTACGCTGCCACATTTTTTGCCGACCGATAAATACAACTAATAGAGATTGCGCGAAGTCAGCTACGTCAGAAGTTAGTTCCGTACGTTCGCTGCTTGCTATAGTAACGAGGGTATATAGTATAAAGTCCCTAAGCCGCACTCGCTCAGTTCCATTTCCCTCGTTCTTCCTGCTAAAGATATATTTTCCATGCCCCGCGTAGACTTCCCCCCAATGCCCCTGTTGCTCTAAGCCCACAAAGAGGTAAAGCATTGATTCTCAGAGTCGCAAAGACGTGTAAAGTCAGTCTATTCCACCTGGTGCCATGTATAGGCACTTAAAAGATAGGCATAAGAATAATGCCCATCTAGACTGCCTTGGTAAGTTATTTGAGAATCAACATCCCGTGACTGTTCGGTCACATGAAATTTTAAAGTCAATCTAATGCACATCACTACATGTATAGTCAGGTTAGACTGACACTCCAATCCTCCCCCTGTGACAGAGGCGACCGAGGGCTGACTGTCAACGACTCAGCCCCAGTTTACCTCACCCATAACTTCTAGACTGACTCCGCACGTCACCGACAATCGCGCCTGCAGCACGCGCCCTCTCGGACTCGGTCGCAGCGATGCTCGGGGTCAGTCTAACCCGACCCTATATATATGGTGATGTACATCAGATCGACTTCGAAAGTTTTCGTCACCAAACCGTCAAGGGACATCGATTCTCAAATAACTAACCAAGTCTTTCTATACGGGCATTAGTCTTAAAGGTACCTACATGGCACTGGCTAAAATAGACTAACTTTACAAGTCTCTGCGGCTCTGTGAATCAATGCAAACCTCTTTACGGGCTCAGAGCAACAGGGGCGGTTGGAAGCCAGGCTATGCGTGGCGTGAAAAATATCTTCAGCAGTAAGAACGGGGAAAATGGAACTGAGCGAGTGCGGCTTAGGGACGATCTGTATTATAGCCTCGTTACTATAGCAAACATCGCAACGTGCGGTGTGAGAGACGCATACACACACGCACATGCACGCACGCACGCACGCACGCACGCGCGTTCGCTTGTTTACCTGCAGGATGAGGAGAAACAGGAAGTACGCATTGGCGAGCCGCTGGAACTGCTCAAAGAGATTCTTCGGGAGAAACGTGAAGACGTTGTACTTGCCCGTCGAGATGTGATTGTTCTGAAACAGAAGAGCATGCGATTGAAGCGCGTTCCGAAACAAAAGAACACCGTTCGACTACGTGGAAAACTGACCGGTGATATTGTGTGTGTGTGTGTGTGTGTGTGTGTGTGTGTGTGTGTGTGTGTGTGTGTGTGTGTGTGTGTGTTTGTTTGTGTGTGTGCTTGCGCGTGCGCGTGTGCGTGTTTGTGTTTGTGTGCGCGTGCGTGCGTGCGTGCGTGCGGGTGTGCGTGTGTGCGTGCGTGTGTGTGTTTGTTTGTGTGTGGTGGCGGTGGTGGTGGGTGTGTGTTGGTGGGGAGGGGGGAGGAAGACTGGGACAGATTTTTCTAAAATTATTTGTATATATTTATATAAATTAATATAATATGGTTTGTTATCACTGAATAAATTGACATTGCATGTCGTTGCTGGCATCAGACCAGTAAGGTCACCCACGGGGACGTTGGAGTCAGTCTAACCACTAACAATAAATCATGTAAATAATAGTATATAATATATAGCTGACACGTAAATACAGAAGCTAATAAAGACTACGAATATCAAGGCTCAGAATTAACAACGTAACATTAACTACTACATCTCATTCATCCAATTTCATCCGCTACGCGTTTAGTCTAAATCTGCGAGTTTTACGAACAAACATGTTTGAAGATACGGTATACAGTCGAAATAATAAAATCTGAAATGGAAACGGAAGGTTATCGCCCGAATGCTCTTCACCTTTCTACGGCATAGTAGACTAACTCTAAACTGCTGTTGCCGAGCCCACAAGCATGCAATAGCGACGTACGGCACCAGTCTAATAGCACAGCTCAACAGCTTTTTCATCAGCATTCCCATCCATCAAACATTTGAAAATTAAAGCAAAGTCACCTGACTTCACAAGCCAACGGGATTTTGGTTGTCACAACCAACATTTACATTGCTCAGACTGCGTGGTGGTGGATTTCGATAGGTATGCTTGGTGATTTAGGGAAAACATTATTACAAAAACAATAATTGTTTTGCAACGCTCGAGTTAAAACGGTTTTAGGGTGTGTGGCGGCATTTTGCGTAAATAATTGCAGATACGCTTATTACCTCCCACGATATCAAATTTAAATTACAGTCGCGGATTAAAAAATAAACACAAAAATAAATGAAAATGAAGGAATAGCGCAATCTACACGCTTTTGTCATGATTTCTGATGAGTATAAAATTTAGAAATCCGAAAATTTGTCCACTCAAATTCCGTTTGAAATCTTTGAAATACGCCTATTCATTTCCAGATGTGCATAAATAGTTGTGATGAATAATGTGGAAAATATTGAAATCAATATTATATTAGCAAATTTCATGAAATGTGCCATTTAAACATGCTACCAATAAAAGCTGCTAGCGTGGTATTGGCGTCTCTGGTTGTCCCGCTCCAGGGAACACGGCCATCACATCTAAAATCACCCTGGCGATGCGACTCTAAATTCACTTACGCAAATCTGTAGCATAGCAGCATCAGCAGCAGTTGTCGTGGCAGCAGTAGCAGCAGCGGCTGTAGTAGCAGCAGCAGCAACAGCAGCACTAGCAGTAGCGGTAGTAGTAGCAGAAACAGTAGCAACAGCAGCAACAGCAGCAGCAGCAGCAACAGTAACAGCAGCAACAGCAGCAGCAGCAGCAGCAACAGCAGCAGCAGCAGCAACAGCAACAGTAACAGTAAAATTTAGGACATATGTGAGGCAGACCACGGACTGATCAGACCACGCTTAACATTGGTGACTATTAAACATGGATCAATTACGTAGATTTCTATATATAGCTGTTATATTATATATTTATGCAGGGAGATATTGCATAATGTATGTAAATTGACAACTGTTGGGTCGATGCACCGCAAGACGTTGTGGCTAACCAAAAAATAACATAAACGGCCCCCAACCCCAATGCAATGCCAAACACTTTTAACATGGAAAAATTACCACCATGAGTTATATATATATATATTATATTTATAGATATATATATATATGTATTAATTATATATTCTACTATATTTATTATATATTATATATATCTTGATATTACATATTGAGACGAAGATCATCTACATACGATTGAGTTGTGTTAGCTTTTACGTATTTCTGCACAGCGATCATATATAGAACAAATACCCGAAATCCACCTCGTTTATTGAGGAAAAATGATATCAATTCTCGGCATCGTTGAGCTTATGTGACACTTGACGATTCTCGCGCTGCTGCTCGGTAAAAATAGACTGTTGTAACAACGCTGCGCGGATGTCGATGTTTGGCTGGGAGATGTGTTGCTGCAGCACGCCGTGTGGCAAGGCGGAGGGCGCAGGGGTGGCGTTCGTTACTTGCTGACCATACACTAAAACAACATCACACACCCGCCTCTTGCTCTCTCCTCTCCCTCTCTCTTCATCATCTTCTCTCGCCGCGTTTCTCTCTCTCTCTCTTTCTCTTATCTCGTTTCTCTTTTCTCTACTCCTCTCTCTCTCTCTCTCTCTCTTCTCTCTCTCTCTTTTCTTTCTCTCTCTCTCTCCTCTCTCTCTCTACTCTCTCTTCTCTCTTCCTTTCTTTCTTTCTTTCTTTCTTTCTTCACTCCTCTACCCAAAGCCTCTCTCTCTCTCACGCTATCCTCCTTCAGCTGTACCTACTCTTAGCGTGATTGGCTTCGCCAATCGCACCGTGTGATGCTGCGTAACTGCCTCTCTCATCTCTCTCTCCTCAGGAGATTATTGCTACGCACTCGTAGGATATAATACCTCCTCCTTTTTACCGATCCTGTTCCCCTGTAAATCTTCGCCAACCACTTTTGTTAATTTAGTTTCTTTGTTATATATTATTTCACGCAGTTCTTACTGCCTTGTCACTGGGTTCTTGAACAAAAACCATGAAAAGATCCGGCAGCCCTATCGCTCAGAGGAAAAATCCCTCACACAGAATCGAGTAAATTTTTCTGTCAGCCTCAACTTCGCACTTCCTCATCCTCTTCCTCCTCTCCTACCCTTACCTCCCCTATCTAACCGTACCCTCCTGTATTCGACCCTTCCCACTCACCGCCCCTTCTTACCGACACGTCCGAGTGAGGATACTGTCACCGCATGCGATCGCGTGACACGATGACAAACGACTGTTAGACACGCCAAGTTGCTGACATGCAACTGGCAGTGGACAGCCAAGCTCCCGAGAGTGGCGTTGACAAGAATCAGCTTCAGCTAATCCCACTGTCAACATGCCTCCTAGACTGCCCCCTTCCCCCAAAGTCGTCCACGTGGCTGTTCCTCCCCTGACTCGTCTCGATATAACGGGATCAGTATAGATGTTTCTAGCTGTACCCTTAGGTCGTCGGACCACGTCACCCTACCGCGCTGATCCCAACTTGACTGTTACGATTTATAAGCCGGGAGTCAGTCTAGATGTCTCCTAGACTGCTACCTCTAGAGTCGTCGGCGTCGCCTTGATCCCAACTTGAACTGTCACGATTATCAAACGGAATTGTCAGTCTAGATGCCTCATAGACTGCCACCAACGTCGTCCACTGGCGACTTTCCCATAGACGTGTCATGAGTATAACAGGTCAGTCTAGAGCTTCTAGACTGACCCCCACATAGTCCAGGGCTGCTTCATCACTGAGTCAAACAACTACGAGATAGTCGAGTCTAGATGTGGTCCCAGCAGCCGGCCCTCGCCTCGCACAGCTCTCTGCTCGCTCCTTCTAAGGCGTGTGTGTGCGTGCCGTGCGTCGCGTGCGTTGCTCGCATGTGTGTGGTGGGCGGGGGGTAGAGGAGATCAACATGTACATGTTTATTGCATCGAGACGCCGACGTCGGAATGAAACCCTGCTCATTTGAATGCAGGCGCATCGGGAGAGAGAGAGAGAGAGAGAAACCGAGAGAGGAGGAGAGAGAGGGAAGAGAGAGAAAGAGACGGAGACGAGAGAGAGAGAGAGATTGGAGAGAGAGAGGAGAAGAGAGAGAGATGAGAGAGAGAGAGGAGAGAGGGAGAAGAGATGAGAGAGAAAAAGAGCAATAGAGAGCATAGAAAAGAGATAGAGAGATAGAGGATAGCGAGATAGGAGATAGCAGAGATGGGGGGGGAGCATTAGATAGATACAGTGCACAGGTAGCATAAGAGAGTACGATAGATAGAAGATAGATAGATGATAGGATAGATAGATAAGATGAGATAGATAGTAGATAGATAGTGGATGGGGATGGATGGGATGGATGGGACGGATGGATGGATGGGCATGGAAGATATAGAATCGGATAGATAGACTAGAATCGAGAGAAGAGGGAAGGGATAGGAGAGGAAAGAGAGAGAGAGAGAGCAGAGAGGAACCGCGCGCGAGAGGGAGAAGAAAGGGAGAGAGAGGAGCAGAGGAGTATTGGGCCGCCGGCATATAGAATCGCGCGAGACATGTCCCCGTCCCCCTCGTTCCGCGACATCCAGCTAGCACGCAATTAAAACGCCGTTAGCTAAAACAGCCGAAACGCTCGGACAGTACGATACCGAAGCGACCGCGGACGAGGATTTTCCCTGCCCATCGGCTGCTCAGCTGTCAGAGCGTTGTAGCTGCATGTACTAGTTGTCCAGTACTAGCTGCCCAATTTGCTAGCTGCCATGTACTGAGCTGGCCTAGTATAACTAGCCCATACTAGCTCCAGAGTACTAGCTTGCCCATGCGAGTACTAGCTGCCCAGTACTATCACTGCAGTACTAGCTGCCCAGTACTATCACTGCAGTACTAGCTGCCCAGTACTAGCACTGCAGTACTAGCTGCCCAGTATACTAGCACCCCGAGTACTAGCACCCCAGTACTAGCACTATCAGTACTAGCTGCCAGTACTAGCATCCAGTACTAGCACTATCAGTACTAGCTGCCCAGTACTATCCACTCCATACTAGACGATCTCGAGTACTAGCTGCCCAGTACAAGCACTCCAGTACTACACTAATCAGTACTAGCTGCCAGAGTTACTAAGGCGACTCCGAGTAGCTGAGCAGCTATCAGTACTAGTGCCCAGTAGCTAGCCACTCAGTCTAGCAACTATCATACTAGCTGCCCAGTACTAGCACTTCCAGTCTAGCGACTATCAGTACTGAGCTGCCAGTTCTAGCACTCAGTACTAGCTCGACTGATCAGTACTAGCTCGCCGTCTAGCACTCCGTACTAGCCACTATCGCTACGTAGCTGGCCCCAGTACCTAGCATCCGAGTAGCTAGCGACGTTATCAGGTAGCTAGCGCCAGTACTAGCATCCAGTACTAGCACTATCAGTTACTAGCTGCCCAGTACTAGCACTCCAGAGTACTACTCCACTAGCACTCCAGAGTACTCCAGAGCACTCCAGAGTACTCCAGAGTACTCCAGTACCAGCAGCGGCGTTGCTGCGTCATGATCACTGTTGTCAGAGACACTTGTTGGGTCGCTTCAATGTGGCAAAATGTTTGGTAAATAAATTCGAAGTACATTTACCACCAAGGTTTTAATGTGTACGTGCTACATTGTTTAATAACTCCACTTAGACGCTGTTCAAATGATGCTCTGTGGCACACGCTGTCACCAGACGTACACACGCAACTATGTACAGTTAAGGCACGGGATAGAGTACTCACAGTACATGCAGGGATTCTTAACCTGTGGTCCATGAACCCCTTTGGGGTCCGTGGGTAGGCTTCAGGGGGTCCGTGAACCAGGTGCATGAAAATTATTGTGTTTATGTGCTTATGTGCATTTTTCTGGGGAGGGATCCGTAGCTTTCACCAGATTCTCAAAAGGGCCCTTGACTAAAAAAGGTGAAGAACCACTGTCCAAGTACAATTGCTACAGTTTTTTGTCAACAAGGACCGTTTGTTCATGAGTGAAAACTGGCAACAGTTTCTTTCGCATGTCTTGCCTGACTCGGTTACTCTCTCTTGGGCTGCGCGGCATATCACAATTAGGTTCTAATTAGTCTAATTAACAGCTGATATGCAACCTAATGAAATGCCTATACACACCGCCTGCACCACATCCGTCCCTCGAGCCACAGCGCCCCGTTTATGATCTGAAGTGAACATTTTTATAACTGCCAACGGCTGGCTGGTAGCAATTTTGCGGCTAACAAGTACGGCTCCGACATTCAATTAACTGCCGGCTCATTAAAACCGAGGATTTTTTTCATTAACCACTCGTATATTATGATTGGCCATTAAAATACGATGAAAAGCTCAACGGTACATTGTCTAATTTTAGTGAAACGCCTTGATTCGAGCAAGTAACGCGCACTACAGAGCTACGTACGTGCATGGTGGCCTGTAGGCCTTTACTACTACTAGCAGACTTTAATACCCGTACAACCACCAAATTGTGCCTTAAAATATAAACTTCATGTAAGTGACACAGTTGAAGTTAAATATTTCATGCAACTGAAAAGAAAACAGAAACAAAAAATTTTGGGGGAAGAAACAAAGAGCGCAATTCTATAAGTGAGCAGGGGAAAAAGTGCTCAGTTGGTGACCACTTGGTTGAAAAGAAAATACCACAAAATCTATCTATCTATCTATGTATCTATCCATGCATGCATCCATGCATCCATCCATCCATCCATCCATCCAGCCAGCCATCCTTCCATCTATCCATCCATCCATCCATCCATCCATCCATCGCATGTCATGCCATGCCATGCCATGCCATCCCATGCCATCCCATCCCATCTCATCCTATCCCATCCCATCCCATCCGGGCTCCCATCCCATGCCACCCCATGCCATCCCATCCCATCCCATCCCATCCCATACCATCGTCTTCTATCCAATCCCAAACAATAATCAAGTGGCCGCATTAGCGCGACAGTGCTTCATTGAGGTCCTGCTGGCTCTACTTGTACTGCCTTCGTTTCTGCAAAAGGTTGAATAGGCCTGTTTAAATCGCTAAACCGGCTACATTCATCGGTCCAAAACTGTGGTAGCATTAGGTATTAACACTAAAAACTAAACCCTAACAAGCATCGCTAACCCTTCAATAACTGCTCGAGCTGTCTTATAGTATCGTGTCATATGTATCAGCTAGGGCTATAGTTGCCGCCAATGGCGCGTGCAAGTGTAATCAATTAATATAAAGATGGCCAATCGCTTCATGCGATTGTGATAAGTCAAGAAGTAGAGGATAACCTAAATTCCATTGAGTGCTGAAATTTACCAGCTAAAATCCAAGTAGTAAGTCAGGCAGCGATCAAATTTGCTCAGCTGTGAGTAATAAATTAAACCACATCTGAATTGCAGGTGTGCCATTGTTTAAAAAAGTGCCAGTTCACACCCAGCATGAGTAATGGCTTGCCCGCCGGGGTTTTGCCTACATTTCGATGACAGGTAGCCACCGAGCATTCAGGTGCTATAAATACAGAACTGTTGTAGAAATAATATGATTTAAGGAGTGTAAACATTGTTCAAACAACTTTTTGTCCTTTGCAATTTGAACTGGCAAATGTAGCCTCACAATCCACACAGGTATGGGCTCTAATATAGCAAAAAGCAAAGTTCAACCTTTGTTAACAGTCCACAAATCCATGTTTAACCCCTCCTCTTGAGGGTCAAAATGTATCAGAACACTGTACTCTTTGCACGCTCAGTGGAAAGCACATTCATGGTCCTTTCAATAAAGTGATAAAAATGGTAAGGTCAGTGCTGAAACAAAAAAGTTTTTTCACTTCTGTCGTTAGGCCATTCCTCAGAAAATGTCCTGATATCTGACGCTTTCCCACCAAGCTGCCCTTTGACGCTGTGACCTGCTAAGTTTCGCACGTGGTGATGGGTTCTCTGCCATCACACTAACACCCGAATATTAATAGCATAGGTTGAGCGTTGCTAGAATTTTGCGCAATTCCCTTATTCCTCCTATTACTCTTAAGTTAAGGGGGGAAAATTCCCTACCGTTGACACATCTTTAGACCTTTCGACCCTTGACCACCCACCCCTCCCAAATTGTGTTAATCCGAGTCCTTTTCACGATCCCCCCCCCACGTCCCGAAATCGTCCCGTACGGTCGAGCGGTTAAGATTGGCCCAACTGTTGAGCGACAGACACACGATCGACGCCGAATGGACGCACGCACACAACGCACGGAAACAGACAATCATGTGCGAATCACAATCAGATTCCTACAACTGCATTTGACTTCGTCAATGAGCTAAAATAATATAAATAATAAAAGAATAAAAGACAATGAAATAATAAAAATAATAATAGAGTAAATAATAATAATAGTAAAAAATAATAGTAAAGTAAATTTTTTTTCATATTTTTAACTTTTAAAATGTTTGTAAGAATGCCGTAAGAATTATTTTTTAATTTTGATAATTAACGGCCTGAAGTGGCGCAAGTACAACTTAAAGAGTCAAATAAGTAAAAAAGAATTTTTTTCCGGCCAGCTGAGATTCGAAACGCCGGAATCTCGGTATGAAACCCGAGCTCCTACCGACTATGGGCCTACTACGCCGACTACCGCTACGGCGGCGGTCAGAGACGCGCAATAATTCCGACGTAGCGCTGATGATTGAAATTTGACTTAAATGAAATTTTTTTTTTACTTTTAACTTTTTGAACATTTTGTCTCAAGCCAGAACCATCTGCAAAGACTTGGTGATTTCTGATATTATGCTCAGTTACCGCGATTGAGTAAAAAATCATCGGCAGAAAAGCGAGGTCAAACAAACACACACAACAAGATTAAAGCCTCTTTATAGTATCGATTTAAGTTCCATGCTAGCGATTTACACTGATAAATACCAGGAGGGCATACGGGAAATGAGGAAGAAAGTAGGAGAGTGGGAGGGACCGAGGGAGCAAAGGAGAGAAAGGGGAAGGACCGAGAGAGAAACAGATCAAGCGAAGAGACAGATAGATGGCTAGAGAGCAGGGGAGAGAGAGAGAGAGAGAGAGAGAGAGAGAGCAAGAAGGAAAAGATGGCGAGGGGTCCAACTAACGAGAGAGGAGAGGGTGGGCAGCGGAGAAGAGTGAGAGAGAATGATGTGTGAGAGAGAGAGCGCGTGCGAGAGAGCGAGAGAGAGGAGAGAGAGAGCGCGCAGCGCGGAGAGAGGAACACGAGATGAGGGAGATTCATAAAAGCGAGAAGAGCAGGGAAAACAAATCAACTTCAACATCAGCGAGGGAAGACACACACTATAGCGGACATATGTGCCAGTCGCAAAAAACACGTAACCGTCCACACTTTCTCGCGCTCGCGAGAATTTCCGACGACGCACTACCGTCGACAACACGACTTTTCGCTTTCAAGCATAAATTCATAACGCATGCCAAGAAAAGTCTGCCCTATCGATCATGCTCTCTCTCTCTCTTCTCTCTCTCTCAGATCTCATCTCGTCTCTCTCTCACTCATCCTCCCTCTCTAATCTCTCTCTCTCAATCCCTCTCCTCTCTCTCTCTCTCTTCAGACTCTCGTCTCTCTCTATGTCACGTCGCTACCTCTCTCATCTCGTCAGTTGCTCTCTCCTCTCTCTCTCTCTTTCTTTCTCTCTACTCCGCAAGCCAAATCCGCGTCGCGAGGCGTCTCTCTCCACTGGACGTTTGTGATAAAGTCACCTAATAGCGAAGAGAGGCGAGAGTGAGCGAGAGAGGAAAGCGCGAGATGTGAGAGGGACACCAGAAAGAGAGCGAGACAGGAAAGCCAGAGACAACGAAATAGAGAAAGAAGACGAGAGAGTAAGAAAGGCCGGGAAGGGGGCGAGAGAAACAGGGAGAGAGGGGGAGAGGAGAAGAGCGAGAGAGAGAGAGAGAGTGGGAGAGGGAAGTGTATGAGATTGACACAAAGAGCGAGAGAGTTGAGGAGAAAGAGAGGACGAGAGAGAACAGCGAGAGAAATCGAGAGACTAGAGAGAGACAAGAGAGGGACAGAGAGAGCGAGCGAGCGAATACAGAGAAAGAGAGAGAGAGAGAGAGAGAGAGAGAGAGAGAGAGAGAGAGAGAGAGAGAGAGAGAGACGAGAGAGCGCCCTAAGTCACTATACTACGGAACCTCAGCGATGGATCAGCGGGCAGACGACCAGATGCCGATAACAACGGTCATCCAGCACGCGCCAGCCGTCTACGCGGCGGCAAAGCTGTGCCGACAGGCCTGCGTAGACTCTTAGTATGGCCTATATGAGCTGCCTTATAGTCTTATAAATCATGTCTTATATGCCTTATAGTCATAATAATGCCTTATGGTCTTATATGCCGTTTATGGGTCTTTTGGGCCTTGTGGGCGTATAGGACTTATATGCCTTAATGCACCTTATATGGCCCCCCTGTTGCCGCGTATATGGCTTTAA
>NW_014579769.1:25375-26237 GCF_000485595.1 Priapulus caudatus
ATATATATGTATCGTGATTTTCGCGGCGCGGAATTTTCATCTTCAGCAAAAGCCGATTTTACTCTCATGGCTGTGTCGCGCGTGTGTGTGTTTGTGTGTCTGTGGCTGTGTGTGTGTGAAGGAGGCGATCACTAAACACCCCCCGGCCTGCGTTGCAAATGGAACAGACCCAGTGCGGGGGCGTATCTCTAGATGGTAGCCGCCGACGGCTGGAGGGAGGATGTAGAGAGGAGGAGACTGATTCGTGAGTTTATAGACTGGCTTCTCATGGGAAAGGAACAGCGCGTACCTCCGAATCCCCGCAGATGCTGTGATAGTGATGGAGAGATGTAGGGGGAGATGAACAGAGGAGAACGCATGTACTTATATCTTTAGTTTTCCTCTAGGCTGCGGTGTTCTCTAGTTATGCGAGTATATACGGACTAATTTGGCTGAACAACTTTGCTTTTATTTATATAGTAATTATATATCAAGAGTAAAATTATTAGGTATTATTCCGTTCCCCCTATTGATCTACTTTCTGATAATATATAATTCGATCATATCTCTCTATCCTATGTTCGCGATATATAATATATAATATAAGTATAGCTATATAATTAGCTTACCACGGTGCGTAGTTTACATGCTGGGTTCGCCAGCAGACATCGAACGTGCGTTTGAATCACCGTAGATGATGATTATACAGTGATGGCAGAGATGCAAGGGGACAGGAAAAAGACGTGACAGCTTATTGCTCTAAGGTGGGCGGGCGTGTTTACCTGCGGCCTTCGCCGAAAACAAGATCGAACGTCTCTGTTAAATTTCTTATACGACGGGAGAGATGGTGACGTGAAGCATATTGCGCACCGTGCTGCGTGTT
>NW_014579770.1:0-361 GCF_000485595.1 Priapulus caudatus
ATAGATAGATAGATAGATAGATAGTATAGATAGTATAGATAGATAGATAGATAGATAGATAGATAGATAGATAGATAGATAGATAGATAGATAGATAGATAGATAGATAGATATACATACACATACATACATACACGTACTTCATTGTTTTTGTTCGATCTCATCTCCTTGCCTTGAGACGAGAGCGAGAAGTTTTATGGCTTTCTCACAATGCAAGCACTCGCTGATGTTGCGCTCTCTATTGGAGGCATTAATAGCCCCGCGGCGTCTTGCAGACTTTAGAAGCACTAAAATGGCAGTTTCATCGGCGAGCTGCGCTGCTGCACGGTAGGGGAGAGGAGGAGAGGGGGGAGGGTGGCCG
>NW_014579770.1:4128-14544 GCF_000485595.1 Priapulus caudatus
TCTGTCTGTCTGTCTCTCTCTCTCTCTCGGTCGCTCTCCTCTCGCTCCCCTTTCTCTCGCTCGGTCTCCCCTCCCTCTCTCACTCTTTCTCGCTCGATCAGGATATATCAGTCTCTATCTCACTTTCTTTTTTTTATCTCCTTTTTTTCACCCTCGTTCTTCGCTATCATTATTTTAATCTCTGTCTCTCTCTCATTCGCTCGCTCGCTCTCTTTCTCTTTCTCGCCCTCTTTCTCTCGCCCTCTCATTCACACTCGCGTATTTCCCTTCTCTCCTTCCCCTCATCCATCCTCTCTCTCTTTATTTTTATTTTCGATTTTATTTCCCCTCTCCTCTACCAGCTGCATCTATCACACACACACACACACACACACACACACGCACGCACGCACGCACGCACGCACGCACACACGCACGTACACCCACGCACACCCACGCACTCCCACGCACACCCACGCACGCACGCGCCCACTCTTTCTCGTGCTATATTTGTCGCGCTTTCTCCGCAACATTGTGTACATTTGTCTCGAATTAACTTGAGTGAAACGACGGGAAATTGACACAACGGAGCGCGAAACAGCCAGAGAACAAGCCAGAAACAGCCAGAGCCGTATATCCTTACAGAGCGCCACCCCGCTGTCGACAGAGAACAACGCCGTGCGGAATCAGAAGACGGGCTTACCAGCGGCCGACGAAATACGCAAGGATTCGATTTCGCTAAATTATTACATATATATCAATAATATGTGTGCGTGTGTGTGTGTGTGTGTGCGTGTGTGCGTGCGTGCGTGCGTGCGTGCGTGCGTGCGTGCGTGTGTGTGCGAACGGCACCGCAAAATAATAACCGAGACGGTTCATTCTTCGTGGTGGTTCACACGCGACGCTAGCAGTCGTCATGGAAACCCAATGTCGTGCGAAACGGCGGGAATTGTCGGCGAATTTAACCGAAATTTGTTACCCCCCCCCCAAAAAAAAACGACGAAAAGAAAAATCGCGCGCGAAACTTGGTCTGGCGTGAGAAAACGCGTATACGGCGCTGACGTTTGGATTTACCGTGTTGCGGAGAAAGTGCCGAGTCGAGTTGTTTTTTACCGCGATTAGAGACTTGCTGGAATTCGGATGAGGCGAAATTGGATAGTTGTAAAGATATTCGGTGCACGCGCACGTTCGAACCCGACAGTCTTTAGTAAGCGAGACTAGTGTCTAGGGAGACTAGCGGACTAAGTCTAAGGAGACTAGTGAGCTGACTGGTGACTGGTGAGAAAGGTGTGTGATATGATCTGAGGATGCGTCTAATCTAATATGATATTTGAGTTCGTATGGATGATTATCTTCCTATAGCGGCCAAACGGCCAGCTGATCTGAGCATTCACAGGGCCTATCTCTTATACGCCGGGGAGTGTTCCGTATAGAATAAAAACCTTCAACCGGTGAAACTCACGCAAAAAATGCCGTGGAAAAACCTGTCATGATTGTGGTATTGTGAACCGAAAGCAATTCTAAAACAGCCAACAAGGCAGTGAGGATGAAGTAAATTTCATTCTCGCTATCCGCAGCAGGCTGCTGCTATTGTGGAAACGAACCAATACAAAACTAACCACCGCAGTCAAACGCAGTTAAGCAGAAGAGGCAGATCAGATGAAACCAGTTGAAGTTTTAGGAACTGTAACAGCTTAACTCTACTAACACCTGATGGTGTATGGACGCGTAACAAGTATGAGTAAAACATTCTGTTATAATTCAATAATTCCCGCTCGCTGGCCTGGCCAACTGGTTATACCGGGAGTGTCTGCACTGCCCAAACCTGTCAAAGGTATTGAACACTCGTCGTGCATACTACTAAGAAATACGACGTACAGAGCACAGATTCTCAGCACGAATCCCCGCTATGCTAAATGTAGTGGGAAAGCCACATGGCGCGTGAAAAACGTTGGTAACCAGTATTTCTGTAGTGTACTTCGGCAATAGCACATATCTCGTCTTTTTCGGCAACCCCAATTCCAGGCAAGTTTTTTTATACGTTTCGACGAGAAAGCCAGGGCCCGGCAGGCGCACTGAAGGCGAGCAAAACAGTGTAGCATAAGAAAGTAAAAAAATACATGAAACTATAAAAAAAAATAATTCACGCATGCCTACGCTCTCAGCATCGCGCGAGCGATTCCCGAATCCCAGCTATGGCTAATGTATAGGCCGAATGGCGCCTTGCATACGTTTGGTACGAGCGTGACTTCGGCAATGAGAATTTCCCTTCGGCCAGTTTTTATACGTTTCGAGCTGAAGCCGGGCAAAGGCCTGACAGCCACGTGTGCATGGTAAATATCTGATATAAAAATATTGCACGTTCGCTCTCAGCATCCGGCGCGACGTATTCCCGAATCCCAGCTATGCTAATGTATGGGCGAAATGGCGCTGCAGAACGTTGGTCGCGACGTTGAACTGCAATAGAATTTCCTTCGCGTTTTTATACGTTTTCCGACTGAAGCCGGGCAGGCCTGACTAGCACGTGTTGGCATGGTAAAATCTGATATAAAATATTTCACGCTTCGCTCATAGATGTCGCGCGACGATTTCCGCGCGGATCCCAGCTATGCCAATGTATGGGCGAATGGCGGCGTGCAACGTCTGGTGCGACGTTGACTGGCAATAGAATTTCCTTCGGCCGTTTTTATACGTTGTTCGACTGAAGCCGGGCAGGCTGACAGCAGGGCGGGGGGGGGGTCGGCTGCAGGAGGGGTGGGTAACACCCGTCGCCCTTAAAACTGCCCCTCACCAGCCATTCCCTCGTTTAAAAAAGCCGGGGACCTCATTTAAATTACTAAAACAAAACAAAAAGAGGGCAATTAACCAGGACCAGTCAAGGGACTACTCAAATCTGGAGTCAGGAGGTTTTCAGTTTGGCTTGGGCGACTTCTCAGGGAAGGCATGTAACCGATTCCAGAACTCATGCATTTTCGTGGGATCATTTTACAAAATTTTGTCTTAATTTATCAATGTGGCATCGTTCGCCCAAAGCATTCACTGGACAATATCGCCAGTGGACACAGGACCGCCACCGCTGGGGGCCTGCCCTATCAATATATATGGAATCTTTTATTGCGTGTTAACATCTCACAATGGTATATGGATTAGAGTGAGTACTCAACAGATATCGATACGGCCAGGAATTCTCACATATTCCACCAGAGAATAACCGAAAAACATTGTTTATCAAGAGCTTTGAAATGAATAATCAACGCATTCGTACATCGCTGTTTATAAATAATAACTTTTTGTGTAATTAAACGACGCTAAAATATAAACTGATATATAAAAAGTATTCTCACCCTTACAGCTGCTCAGCATAGGTTCTAAGTTGGTTGTGCTGTCATCATAAAGTGTCCCATTACCAACCGCGACGGATTCTGATGTCCCACGAATCCGGCAGCATATGCTACTAAATGAGTATGGGCGAATTTGAGTTCTAGAAGCACAGGATTTTCTACGATATTGTTAGTTCGCAGTTGACGTGGCAATGGGAGAATTTTTCCATATCTGGCCGTATTTTATGAGCGTGTGCGGACGATTATTATCGCAAGGCCAGGCCCTAGACAGCACGTGTGCATGGTAAAATCTGATATACCGCAAATTTATTTCACTTTTTGTCGCTCTCAATTCACATTCTTAGGCGTCAATTTAGTAAGCCAACGATTAACCCGCAGTCGCCGACATGCACGCCGGGAGCGTGGTATGCTAATGTATGGGGCGAAATGGCGCTCGCACGGCAACGAGGTTAAGTGGTCCAGTATAGACGAGTCACTAAAACCGGGGCCGTACGTCGAGTTTAGGACATTCAGTGAGTAAGCTTTCGTAGATAAACGCAAAGAGGTCGAGATACCAGAGTGTGGACTGGCAAATGAGAAGATTTCGCATTCAGGCAGCGGGAGGGTTATGTGGTTCACGACGTGTTTCGAAACTAGAGAACCCGGGCGGAGCGACAGGCGAGCGGTGTGGCGAGTGGGGGTAAGAGAAAGGTAACTGATATGAAAATGGAGAGGTCACGATATAGCGCTCATTGCAGACATCGGGACGCAGGTAGGCGATTCAGGAACGGACGAATGGCCCACCAACGGAGAATGGGAGGTAAATGGAGAGTGGAGGGACGAAGTGGAGCGACAGCAGCCGCGAGAAGAGAAGCGTTTGGTACGACGTTGAGAGACAGATGAGCAATAGAGAAGAATTTCACACACACCACTGATAGCGAGAAGGCACGGGTGATTTTAGGTAAGCGTTGCGGAACTGAGAAGCAGACGGAGCAGGAGCGTGAAAAGCACGTGTGCTATGGTAAAATCTGATAGTAGGAAGATATTCATTCGCGTCTCAGCGATGGAGCGACGGGAACGATTCCACGGACGAATGCCGCAGCTTAATGCTAATGTATGGAGCGAATGGGCGCTGTCAACAGTTGGTCGACGTTGACCTTGCCAATAGCAAATTTCCTATCAGCCGTTATATGGTATACGTTTTGACTGAAGGGAGAAAAGGGAGGAGGAAAGCCGGGCAGGCTGACAGCTGACGATGCGCATGAATAGTAAACTGATATTTTGAAAAGGGGATATATCAGCAGGAGTATCGCTCGTCAGCATATGGGCGCGCTGAACGAATTCTCCCCCGAAATCCAATCAGCCTATGGCTAATGTATGGGACGAATGGCGGGCTGCAAAAAGGAAGAGTTGGTCGACGGTTGTACTGAAGCAATGAGAGGAATTTTATTCGGAAGGGAGACCGTGGGTAATTTATAGGCGTTTCGACTGAAGGCCAGGAACAGGCTGAGGCAGCGAACCGATGTGCATAGGTAAAGGACTCTTGAGATATGAGTAGGACAATAGTAATGCACTTATCCTGTGCAGTGGAGCATCGCGCGACGATTCCCCGAATGCCCAGCTATGCTAATGGTGATAGGCCGCGAATGGCGGCTGCAGGACGTTGGTCGAGGGTTGACTGGAACCCAATAGAAGGTTGGCCTTCGAGCGCGTAAAGTTTGGTGGAGTGGGATGTACGGTTTCAATATAAGTGGAAAACCAGGGAAGCACAGAGAACGGCTGGGACAGCACGTGTAGAGGCATGGTAACCTTAAAATAATCCTGATGAGTAAAAATAATATTCGACCGCCGTATCGGCTCTCAGCCATCGCGCGAAGATATGCCGTCAGAGATCCCAGCTATGCTAATGTAATGGGCGAATGGCGCTGCAACGTTGGTCGACCGTTGACTGGCAAATAGAATTTTCCTTCGGCTGTGGTGTTGGGTAATGGAGAGGACATGGTTACGAACTGAACGCCCCTAGGGACAGAAAGCTGAGACGAAAGCACGTGTGCATGGTAAAAAAATCTGATATAAAATATATTCACTTCCGCCAGAAGACACAGTCGCTCTCAGCATCGCGCGAGGCGATTCCCGCGAATCCCAGCTAAGCTAATGTATGGGCGAATGGCGCTGCAACCTTTGAGTCGACGTTGACGTGCAATAGACATTTGCCTTCGGCACGTTTTTTATATAGCGTCGGTTGCGGAGCCTGAAGCCACGGGCAGGGCTGAATGCAGCACGTGTGCATTGGTAAAACGGGCAATTCTTGAGTATACGAATTATTCCAACCATTGCGTTCTTCTGCAGCAGTCGCGCGACCGATTCCCGAATAAAAACCCAGCTATGGCTAATGTATGGGCGAATTTGCGCTGCAACGTTGGTGCGACGTTGACTTGGCAATAGAATTTCGTTCGCCGTTTTTATACGTTTCGACTGAAAGCCAGGGACAGGTCTGACAGCAACGTATATACAGCTAGGAAGTAAGAAATAAACTGAGGTAATAATTATTAAATATTCACATATTCGCTCTGGCAGGGCAAGTCCCGAGCGTCGACGATTCCCTGAACTCCGCAGCTGGGAGTGGAGCGCAATGTATGGGTCGAATGGCGCTGCAACGTTTGGTCGAAAAACGTTTGAGCTTGGCAATAGAATTTTCGCTTCGCCGCAGTTTTTATACGTTCGCCTGAAGCAACGCGGGCAGGCCTGACAGCCGATCGTGTGAAACATGGTAAAAATCTGATAAAAATATTCACTTCGCTCTGCATTAAAGCTAATCGCGCGACGATTCCCCCGAGAAATCCCAGCTATGCTACATGTATGGGCGAATGGCGGGCTGCAACGTGTGGTCGACGTTGACCTGGCAATAGAATTATTCCTTCGGCGCCGTTTTTAATACGTTTTCGACTGAAGCCGAGGCAGGCTGAGCAGGCCACGTGTGCATGGTAAAATCTGATATGCAAAATACTTCACTTCGGCTCTCGAGCATCGCGCCGAACAGATTCCCCAAGAGAATTCGCCAGCTATGCGGCTAAATGTATGGGCGATGGCGCTGGCAACGTCTGGCTTCGCGATTGAACGTGCAAATAAGAATTTTCCTTCGGCGTTTTTATACGTTTCGACTGAGCCGGGCAGCGCCTGACAGCACGTGTGCATGGTAAAGATCTGATATAAAATATTCACTTCGCTACACTCAGCATCGCGCGACGAATGTCGCTCGATCCCAGGACTATGGCCAACTGTATGGGCGAATGGCGCTAAAGGCAAAATTGGTCGACAGTTGAGATCCTGGCAATAGAATTGCGCTTCGGCGCGTTTTAATACGTTTCGACTGAAAGCCGGAACGCAGGCTGACAGGCACGTGTGCATGGTAAAATCTGATATATAAAATACTTCAACTGGTCGGCTCAATCAGCATCAGAGCGCGTAAACGGATTCCCGCGATCCCAGCTATGCTAATGTTATGTTGCGAATGGCGCTGCAACGTTTGGTCGACGTTGACTGGCCAGTAGAATTTCGCTTCGGCCGTTTTGTATACGTTTTCGACTGCAAGCCGGGCAGGCTGAGCAGCACAGTGTGCATGGTCAAATCTGATAATAAAATATTCCATTCGCTCTCAGCATCGCGCGATCGATTCGCGCTCGAATGCCCAGCCTATGCTAAAATGTATGGGCGAATGGCGCTCGCAGAAACGTTGTCGACGTTTGACTGGCAATAGACAATTTCCTTACGGGGCGGGGAAGCACACCCGTTTTTATAGCGTTTCGAACTAAAGCCGGGCAGGCTGACGACGCAAACGTTATGTGCAATGGTAAAAGTATCTGATTATAAAAGTATTCAGCTTCGCTCTTCAGCCAATGCACGCGCGATCGATAAATCCCTGCGAATGCCCGGAGCTAATGCTAAAGTGTATGAACGGGCGAATGCGCGCTGCAACCAGCATGTGGTGCTTCGAGCGTTGACCTAGCAACATTATGAATTTTTCTATGCGGCCGTTTTTTATACGGTTTCGACTGAAGGGCCCCCGGGCAGGCTGCATCAGGGCACGTGTGCATGGTAAATCCTGATATAAAAATATTCACGCGTTCGCGTCTCAGCATGCGCGCGACGAATTCCCGCGCGAATGCCGGCAGCTATGCTAATCGTACCTCCGCGCGAATGGCGCTGCAACGTTTGGTCCGACGTTGACTGGCAATAGAATTTCCGCGTTCGACCGTTGTTTTATACGTGTTCGACTGAAAGGCCGGCAGGCTGAGCAGGCACGTTGTGCATGGTAAACTCCTGAAATATAAATATATTCACATGTTCGCTTCTCAGCATCGCGCGGAACGAATTCCCACGAATCCGCAGCTATGGCTAATGTACTGGGCGAATGGCGCTGCACACGTTGCAATCAACGCGTTGAACAATGGCAATAAGAGGATTTCATATCGGCGTTTTTATAACACGTTTCGATGAGAAGCCGGGGGCAGGCTGACAGCACGTGTGCATGGTAAAATCTGGATATAAAGAATATTCCACTTCGCTGCTCAGCATCGCGCGAGCGATTCACCGAATCCGAAAGGCTATGGGTGCTAATGTAGTGGGCCGAGGAATGCGCTGCAAAAGTTGGTCAGACCGTGTGACTGGCAATTGAGAATTTCCTTCGGCGTTTGTTTTTCAATTTACGGCGGGAGAGGAGAGCAGAGAGGAGGAGAGCGGGCGTTTTCAAACTGAAGCCGGGCTAGGCTGAGCAGTCCACCCGGCGCAGGCAGAGCGAGGGAAAGCAGAAGAGAGAGCAGAAGAGAGATGAATTGGGAGAAGGAGAGAGCCAAACAGCACGTTTTTCAGAACGAAAAAGTTGAGATTTGGTATTAATAGCACAGCAAGGAGAAAAAAAAAGCAGAGAGCAAGCGAAGCGAGCGAGACGCAGAAAACACATAATTACTAGGCGGATGGATAGACAAGCGCGCTGCCACGCAATTTGCCGTCTATAGATTTTATCTAACACGCAATGGACGAGTGTATAGGCGAGCCACTGCTATCACTATCACCGTTATTCCAAAAATGATTGTCCGCTCGCAACAAAATCTCAACTGTTTTCTCCGCGTGGGTGATCCTTTGCTTAGCCATGTAGAATTATCTCTGCTATTCTCTGCTGCAGAGGAGATGAAGGCATCTGTGCGTTAACGTCGAAGAATTAAGTTGTCACGTTGAAAACAGGTTGTCGCGAGGTGTGCGATGGCAGGTACGTGGACAGCATAGGTGACTGACACGTTGACGGGTGATCGGACACTGATGACTGTGCGACATATGCTAAGTGTGTGAATCGCTAACCCGTAGCTTGCTTCACATAGTAGCTTGCCTTCAAGCCAAGGAAGAAGTAGTAGTAGAAGAAGAAGAAGAAGAAGAAGAAGAAGAAGAAGAAGAAGAAGAAGAAGAAGAAGAAGAAGAAGAAGAAGAAGAAGAAGACGACGACGACGACGACGACGAAAAGAAGAAGAAGAAGAAGAAGACGAAGAAGAAAAGAAGAAGAAGAAGACGGCCAAGACGAAGAAGAACAAGAAAAAGGAGGAGGAGGGGGAGGAGAAGAAGACCATGGCGTAATAACAAAGCTTATATTTAATCACAGTCTATCGCATTTCATTTTTAAACTGACAGCGCAGCGAATATATCGAATTTAGCAATCGGATCGATTTCATCGAATTGATTTTTTAAATATTCAATTTGAATCGGCTGCGTCCATGCAGCAGCAAGCTACGGTGAGGGCGTGTGTCCTTGTCCTTGTCCGCAAGTCTCCAGTAGTTACCGTCTTTGTTATCAACTCTCGACTGTCTTTAAAATAGTTTAATCCAATTCGTCTAACCGGGTTTCGAACTGCGGCGATGACGCTAGGGGCAGGGTGTTATAGCCAGGAAAAAAATCCTAAGCAAAGCGAGGATGCTGCGGGTGCGAAGCGCTCTAAGGGGGAGAGCATTACCTTAAAATGGAGGGAATTTAGTCGGAAATGCCAAAAAGACCTGATATGATTTTATATCGTATAAGCACTGTTGTCAATTATACAAGGTGTATATTATATAAAATTGGGCCGCCCTCATGCCGTCTCTATCAAATTTCATCCGTCTCATCCAAGAATAGGCCGTCCAAAAGACGGGTAGACTGGTCTCTGGCTAACACACTGGCTAGGGGGGCGTGCGTCTGCCCGTGCGACGAACATCAAATGCGTGCGCCCGCTGCGTTAGAAAGAGTTTACCGAACAGCGTGTCGCACACGAACTGCTAAAAGCCTAACGACTGTGCGTTGTCGCTTTGTTCGTATCTTAATTAACTAGACAGAGGGCACTCACGGAGAGTGCATACCTCCGCCAGCATGTAACATGTATGTGCTACGAGCTGGCTCGCCGCTCGCTGGTTGTTGCTGCTGACTCACTCGCCTGCTGCTGACTCGCCGCTCGCTGACTCGACGCGCTATCGATCGCGCCGCGCGGACTGGACACACACACACACGAACACACACACGAGACCGATTACATTACCTCCTTGGCGGAGGTAATAACTGCTAGACGGAGAAGAACTGAAACAGTTTGTTTTGGAAGTTGCTAAGCTCGTGTACGTCAGTTGTTACACACTGTGGAGGTTTGCGGCCTATATTTCACGCTAACCCCCTGCCCGCAACCTCCCCATGCAGCGTTTGACGTGAGACGTTTAGACGTGGCTCAGACAAATGACGTTATTATTAACAACGTTAGTCGAACACGCGTCGTCGTTGTCGCAATCAATCAAGCTTGCCGCCGCGCCTGTACATGATTGCCGCGTGCAGGCGTCTGCAAGCGTTCGGTCGTCGTGGGTTCGTGCCGAAGTTAGTTATAGCGGCAGTTTTCGTCATGATCACTGCTCCAGCATAATACACACGCGTGCGTCGAGCGGGACATAAGATATATATATATATATACATATATATAGCGTAAGGCATGAGCGCTCGATAATATGAATGTTCGGTTGGCTGTCAGACGTATATATATAAATTATATATAGCATAATATATGTAAAATGCAATGACTATATAATGTAAATATAATGTAATATCGACTGATGGTCTT
>NW_014579770.1:18865-23364 GCF_000485595.1 Priapulus caudatus
TCTCTCTCTCTCTCTCTCTCTCTCTCTCTCTCTCTCTCTCTCTCTCTCTCTCTCTCTCTCTCTCTCTCTCTCTCTCTCTCTCTCTCTCTCTCTCTCTCTCTCTCTTCTCTCTCTCTCTCTCTCTCTCTCTCTCTCTCTCTCTCTCTCTCTGTCTGCATGTCTCTCTCTCCATTTCCCCCCGTCTCTCTCGAACACACTAATAAACTCTGTTTCTGTATAAAGAAGAAACTGTTGATAACCTCAGACAAGGTCGCTGCGCAGCGGGAAAACAAATGATTGCGGAAGAAAAATGTCGGGGAAGAAAAAAATCGCTCGGCAAATTTGTTTTCTTTCTGTGTGTGTCGAGCTCTTTGCGCGTGTTTGCGCTGTTGTCCGCATCGTCTGCTCGTTAACCCCCGGGCGCTGCATGCGCGCCACCTACCGCCGGTCGCTCGCTCGCTCGCTACGTCCCAGGATTGTCATGGGGCTCCGCTACAGAGCTGGCTGGCTTCCCAACGCTCGAGGCGTGCCTCTCTTTATCTCTCTCTTTCCCTTTCTCTCTCTCTCTCTCTCTCTCTCTCTCTCTGTCAGTCTCTATGGGGGGCGCAGATACACGCACGTACACGCGGGTATACGCACGTACACGCGGGTACACTCACTTAGCTGGGAAACGCCGGCCGATTGCGTTCCTAGCAACGTACGCGCTACCGCGCCTTCCGTCATGCCTCTGTGCGCATGTGCAGTAGGTATACGTTTGATTTGGCGATAGACGAGCCTCGGCAATTGCTCGATAGACGAGCCTCGGCAATTGATCCATTCCATGATCCAATACGCCTATTCAGTATTCGTGCCTTTGATTTGTCAATTCGTCAATTCGTCAAATCGTCAATTCGGTGATTCAATTTGGCCATTCGTTATCTAATTGCTCAATTGGACAATCAATCAATCAATTGAACGTTTGAATGATTAAATTGACTGTTCAATTGAACAATCAATCGATCAATTGAACGTTTGAATGATTAAATTGACTGTTCAAAGCAAACAATAATAACAGAAGCTTGACCAGGCTTCGATCATTCGCTCTCATAACACGGATGTAACTTGCAGTGAACGCGCGCGGCTAGCATACGTGAGTGCCGAAAACGTCGTCTACTGTCGGGGACTGCGTGCGTGCGTGCGTGCGTGCGTGCGTGCGTGCGTGCGTGCGTGCGTGCGTGCGTGTGTGCATGCGTGCGTGAGTGCGTGCGTGCGTGCACACGCGTCATGTGGAGTTGTTTCGACGTGCGCGTCTAGAGGAAGTGGTTTTTTTTTCTCCAGGGGAATGTTTTTCTATCGTGATGCGGAGCTGGGCGTGCACGTTAGAAAGATAGCGCTAAGGAGGAGACTCGCATAAAAAGCGACTTTTATCGTGTCTCATGATCGCCTCTGAAAGAGAACGAGAATAGAGAAAGAGAAAGAGGAGAGAGAGAGAGAGCGAGACAGAGATGTTTTAAAATTTCTCGTTTTTGCTGATGATGAGACGGTGTGTGTTCGTGTGTGTGTGCGTGCGTGCGTGCGTGCGTGTGTATATGCGTGCGTGCGCGCGCGCGAGCGAGCATGCGCGCGTGCGTGTTGTGTGTGTGCGTGTGCGTGCATGCATGCGTTCGTGTGTATGCGTCCCTTCCTACACGCTTGTGCATGTGTGATGTGCGTGTGCGTGCGTGCGCGCGCACCTGCGTGTGTGCGCGTGTATGTATGCGCGCGCGCGCGCGTCTTTCCCCCATACTCTGACATTTCGATAATCCCTCTTCGCTCTCTGGCTACACAAACAACGCTCGCAAATTATTCTCAACGCGAGCTTTGCGATTTCGCTTCTCGACAGCCTAATGCCGTTGTCGCCGTCTCTATGCGCGTATTATTCAGATTAAACATTGTTGATAGAGTTTAAGACGTACATCTCTCTCATTGTGTGTCTGCCGTAATGGCGCGCGCGCCACGGAAACGCACGCCCGTACGCGCGCGTGTTGTCGACGCGTGGCGAATCCGGCTAGGCTATTGAAGCCTGATGGCATTTCTAAAGGTTCCGTCTGATGTTTCTAATTGCTCCGTCGCGCGTGGCATTGTCGTGTGCGGTGGGTGGTGGTTGGGGGTGGGGTGGGTGGGCGTTGGGGGTGGGGATGGGTGGGTGTTGTGGGTGGGGATGGGTGGGAAGGTGGGTGGGTGTTGGGGGTGGGGATGGGTGAAGGTGGGTGGGTGTTGGGGTGGGGATGGGTGAAGGTGGGTGGGTGTTGGGGGGTGGGGATGGGTGAAGGTGGGTGGGTGTTGGGGGTGGGGATGGGTGAAGGTTGGGTGGGGATGGGTGAAGGTGGGTGGGTGTTGGGGGTGGAGATGGGTTGGGGTTGGGGAGTTTTAGCAGATGCGCGGATGCGTGAGTGACGTTTGTATATACGGAGACTGGCGAGAGCGTAACCGCTAGTTTGCGTTTCTACGGTGGCTGACGCGTGCTACTGTGAATTTGCTGACAGACTTGTTGCACTCCTGCTAGTTGCAGTCTTGTATCTACATGTTTTTTTATTCGTTGCTGTTGTTTTTTGGCTTCATTCTTAACATTATTCGACGTTGTAGCGCGCTGTTCGGTGCGTTTGATTTCTCGTAGCGGTTTCTTCGTGGTGTGTAGTTCTTTTCTTTCTGTTGCAGAGAGATGCTTTTTTGTTCAGTGCAGCAGCTTCATTCTATGCATTTCTGGTTATTGGATCTTCTGCTAATCGTTCGCCGTCTCTCTCTCTTTTTCTGTCGTTTGTTCGTTGATTCGTGTTCGTTCTACGTCTCTCTCTCTCTCTCTCTCTCTCTCTCTCTCTCTCTCTCTCTCTCTCTCTCTCTCTCTTTCTCTGTTTCTCTCTCTCGGTCTCTCTCCGTGTTTCATTTCTCATTTTCGTTCTACGTATAATATATATATATATTATACTTAACATATTATACTTTATATATTCATGTATATATACTGATTGATTGATTGATTGATTGATTGATTTCTCTCTCTGTTTGTTGCAGCTTCATTCTACGGTGACTCGCATGTATCGTACCCGCTGCAGGATGCCTCTAGCGCCACATTTCTCGACCTGCACTTCCAGACGGGCCAGGCAGATGCGCTGCTACTGCTGGCTGCGGGAAAGACGGACTATCTCATACTCGAGCTCGTGTCAGGGCTCGTCAGGTGAGCAGACGACCCCCCTGCCCCAGACGACCCCCCTGCCTCACCCTCCGTCTCTCGTACCCCTCCCCCCAGACGACCCCGCCCACCTCACCCCCTCTCTCCCTCTCGTACCCCCCCTGATCCCTGTCACCTTCTCCCATTACATACCTCATTAACCATGCTGTTACCTTCTGCCATTACATACCCCATTAACCATGCTGTTACCTTCTCCCATTACATACCCCATTAACCATGCTGTTACCTTCTCCCATTACATACCCCATTAACCATGCTGTTACCTTCTCCCATGTTACTTACCCCATTAACCATGCTGTTACCTTCTCCTATTACTTACCCCATTAACCATGCTGTTATAACCTTTCACGTTGTACACTCCAAACAGAACCTATTAGTCCTGCTTCTTTACCTACCACGCAACCTACAGTCTTACCCACCATATCTTCTATCCATTGTGCCCTATATCATTACCTACCGCGTTATATACCTTTTTATTTACCATAGCACCGTTAAAAATATTTTATCCGCGGTTGAATTATTTGTATCGAGGCCTCTGATTGGGTAAAAAGGGCCATAATTTAACCTCGGTAAAAAAGTTTGAGTCCGATGGCCGACCATATATAATCGTACGTCTCGCGTTTGCTTGTCTCAGACTGCGACTGGAGCTGGGATCAGGTGAGGCAACGCTGTCCTCACCGCCAGGTCTGCGTCTCAACGACCTCCAGCCCCACAACGTCAGCATCCAGCGAATCAGCGACCAGGTGAGTGTGACGTCATCGCCGTCGTCATCAGTGGTGGTCCCGATGATCGATCGTGATCGAAGTTTGATCGATCGGCAGCGCGGCGATTGGATAATCGAGAGCGGTGAAAGCCGAGTGATCGATCGGCGTAGTTTTGGATGAATTTTGGAGTGAGGAGAACGAATGATTCACATGTTTTTCGCGATGCTACTAGCAGCTCATTTTCTTGTTCGCCTATCTCTAAATTCCACTGCGAAAGTGACGAATTTGCGATTCAGCCTGACAGTATTCGTTAAAACATTTCTTGTCAGTCTCGTTCGCTGTGACGTGCGGGGTAGCAGAGTATTGCGATGATGACGTGTGTTTGAATTCCCTCCCGAGTTCATGCTCGTTTTGATCAAGTGACATTATGTCATGCTGTCTGTCCCACTTTTTTGGCCGTTGATGCACATTTAGTGTTTCAGTTCATATTACATCCACTGCATACAAACTATATCCATCATCCACCCATCCATCCATCCATCCATCCATCATCCATCCATCCATCCATCCATCCATCCATCCATCCATCCATCCATCCATCCATCCAT
>NW_014579770.1:23487-24610 GCF_000485595.1 Priapulus caudatus
ATCTCAGTCTTCCCTGCATCTCAGTCTTCCCTCTGTCTCAGTCTTTACTGTGTCTCAGTCTCCCCTATGTCTCGGTCTTTCCTCGGTCTCAGTCTTCTGTCAGTCTCTATCCTTTCCGTGTCTTAAAGGCATAATAGGCCCATTGATTATACAAAGTTGACGAATGCTACAGTAACTGGCACCTTCTGTAGTTAATAAGTACATTACGCGTATTAGTTTGTCCAATATCACTGCTAATTACTAAGAAATGTCTAATTGAAATCCGTAAATCTGGTAATCTGGCGCCAACGCTAAATTGGTTGCCAGGCAAAATAGCCTCGAATTCGGTTAGGCAACGTCACATGTTGCTATGGGTGTTTAGCAGAGAATTGTTTGTCCCGGGATGCTTATATACAACTAATGAGCTAGTAGAATGTATCTCTGGGTGTATTCTTGGTATTGAGGCACAAGTAAATAACCATGGGTGCTAATGAACCGGTACCCACATGTCTTCAATTTCAGACACAGGTGTATTCGTTTGACCAATATACGTAAATACGCGTAGTGCCCTCTGCTTTCCATGTTTAGTCTGTGGCCGTGGTTAGTCCCCGATCCTCCCATAGCGTTGGCCCTCAACACAGCCTACTTCATTATCATGAGCGTCCGTGATTCGTACGTGGGAATCCACGTTCATTACAATCAGAGCTACTGTTACGTATACAGTGACGGTACTGTACTATCGTTAGCATTGCGTACGGCCGAGCGAAAATGCATGCGTGCATGCGTTTTTGCATGCGTGCGAAAATGTCCGGTCGACTATAAATCTGTATCACACCCGTTTCGAAGTATGCGGTTTCGAAACTGTAAACAAGTCAGTCAACTGATTTCGTGGACTACGGATTTCAATTAGACATTTCTTAGTAACCAGCAGTGATATTGGACAAACTAATACGCGTTTGGCTATAAGGTAATGTACTTATTAACTACACAAGGTGCCAGTTACTCTAGCATTCGTTAAAGTTGCATAATCGATGGGCCTATTATGCCTTTAATCTTTCCTCAGCCTCAGTCTTCCCCCTAACACAGCCTTCCCCCGTGCTAACGTTAACACGTGACACTCTGTCGGTGCCCTCGTCCCGGTGTC
>NW_014579770.1:24819-26228 GCF_000485595.1 Priapulus caudatus
TTGTATTATTTATGTTGATTGCATGAGATCATTCCTTGAACCTATTTCTGCATTTGAAGGTATGCATGGTGGGAGGCCAGAGAAGGCACAAACCAGTCAAGCTGGGGAGGTGTGCCCTCAAATGTTGATGGGTGTGAATGCAGCCTGACTGATACTTGCAAGGACCGAAACAACGTGTAAGCTTGTCAAAATCATGCGTATATATATATACTTGTTTAGTAGTACTTGTTCAATGTATGCACGAGCATCTCAGCATCTGGGATGTACGTTTAAACATCAGCATGGAATTGTCCTACAGGACTGAAAAATGCATGTTTTTGTAGGTGTAACTGTGACTCGAATCGTAATGAGTGGAACACAGATGGTGGACTTCTGACAGACAAGACGTTGCTCCCTGTGATGCGATTGAGGTTCGGCGACACTGGCAAGGGTGCAGAGAAGGGAATTCACTACCTTGGTCCTCTTATGTGCTTTGATGGTGAGCATTTCTACTAGATAGGCATAGGAATATACAAGGCAGAAAAGAAATACAAATATGTCGTTTATGCTACACTATGTAAGAATATTTAAACACTATTATATACTTATAGGGATAGTCATAACTTTAACTTATAAGATGATGTAATTGTGTGTGGCCTACGAAATTTGTATCTTATGTCCATGCACATGGTCCAAAATCTTCACCATTTGGACCATGTACATGGACATAAGATTTCGTAGGCCACACACGATTACATTATCTATGTAACATACATGTATGTCATCTTGTACATCTTGTACATCATTATCTTGTACATCTTGTACATCTTGTACATCTTGTACGACATGTATCGATGTACATGGTCTAAATGGTGAAGGTTTTGGACCACTCTGCATTAATATACTGCTGTTCATCTGTGAAAACTTACTTATATATTGCCTTATGAATGCATGAAAATTTGTGGTTGCTGGAGAATCAATTCATGGAGCATATGGTTTATAAAAATATTTCCATTACAGATGGTGACAGTGTTGCATTTACGGCTCCACCACTATGTCGTGAACAAAGTAATCTGGATTTAGCCGATAATTCCAAAGCAAAAAGTAAGTTGCTTCCAATCGATGACTGTATGATCTAACATTTATTACTTGTTCGTGAGTTTTCGTTCTTATGTTTGGCTATATGATTAATCCTTATGTTGACTTATTTTGTGCACTATTATTATATTTAGTTTTGAACTTCAGACTACAAACTCCTTGCTTCTGCTGCAGCTAGCTGCTATCTCTTGTGCATAGGAAGTCGGGTGAACTTCCTTGATCAGAGATGTTCATTTCCACCTCTATAGATATCTAGTCATTATAATATGACTTTGTGTAGAAACATGCAGAGATGAGACAATGCACCTCAGTTTATTCTGCAAAACACTCAT
>NW_014579771.1:2696-5520 GCF_000485595.1 Priapulus caudatus
ACAAAAAAAGAAATCCAATAAATATCAGGAAAATGCGAATGGGGTCGCAGGTATTAGTGTCATACACGAAGACTCGTGTGCAATATGTAGAGACTCTATATGTATTATTTACGTACTCCTACAAGTTAATAATATAACTTTATTTAATAATATTGTATAATTTAATAATAATTAAACAATTAAATATTATTAATATTCATAACAGATCCCATCATTGTCTGCTATCATCTTACCTGTAATCATCGTCTGCTATCATCTTACCTGTGCACGCTCTCCCATCCCCCGTGTAGCCGTCGTTACACCTGCAGTCGTAAGCTCCGACAGTATTCAGACAGGTAGCCGTAGTCGGATTACAGGTGTGTGTGCCTATCTCGCATTCGTCGATGTCTGTAAGGTAATTGGTGGCAGGTGTGGGGTGAGTGTGGGGCGAGTGTGTGTATAGGTAATTTGGTAATTCATAAAGCACGAAATTAATTTGTTGCCGATTTTTAAGTTGCCGGTTACGGTGAGTTATGCGAGGTTACAGAGATCGCCGGATTTTCTCTGCGCGCGCTCTCTCTCTCTCTCGTTCTCTCTCGCTCTATCTATCTATCTATTTCTCTTTTTTTCTCTCGCGCACGTTCTCTCTCTTGCTCTCTTCGCTTAGCTTCTCCCACGCCCTTTCTCATTCTCTCTCCCCCTCTTTCTCCCTCTCTGTCGCTCGCTCTCCCTATCGCTCGCTCTCCTTCTCTCTCTCTCCTTTGCCTACAGTATCCCAGCATCAACCACACATACATACCCCTCCCCCACTCTTCTATTCCCTCACTAGCCCCATCCCCTCACCCATCGTTACCTGCGCATGTGTTTCCGTTTCCCGTGAAGCCATCGTTACAGGTGCAGATAAAGCCACCTTCAATGTCGGAGCAGGTCGCCTCCTGTGCGCAGGTGTGCGTGCCCAGTGCACACTCGTCCACATCTGCCATCGTATCAACATATGTACACACGTGTGTGTGTGTGTACTCGTGTGTGTGTGTGTGTGTGTGTGTGTGTGTGTGTGTGTGTGTGTGTCAGAAAAAAAATCCCCACAACACCCCCTCTCCCGACAGCCGCCCCCGCCCAGCTCACAGCACCCGACCCCGCCACTATGCACAAGCACTGCACCCTCCCATCCCCACACCCACCCAGCACGCGCCCACTGCCGCCGTTACCTCGGCCGCGCGTCCGTCGCCGTTTCCCGCGAACGACTTTGTCTATCGTGTCGATTCTGGACACTCAGTCGATCTCGTCATTCTCTAAGCATGGTCAAGATACATCCTGACGTATATACGGCTACTACTACTATACAACTATACTCGTCTGCCTTGCCCGTGCATCTTAAGAGGGGAATCTCGGATCTACTGCAACCCCTATATCAGTCTATATACGGTTGCTATATCTTTTCTCTGCGCGGGTCACTTCGCGCCCCTTTATCCCTCCTTCGGCGGGGCTGGCCCTCTCCTGCCTTACTTACACACGCCGTAAGTGTGTCCGTCGGTGTCTCTGCTTTCTTTCTCTTTCTGTCCCCTCTCTCTCTCTCTCTCTCTCTGCTTGGTCAGGCTGCTTATACGGGTGTGGCTGCGTATACACGTATACGCAAACACACGGTCTGCACGTGCGTCACGATAGTACAATGATAATGTCGCATATATTAAAATTACCTATAATACTATACCTATATTATATGCCCTGTCTTCACTCTGTGAGCATCGCGCATTAAAGCTTGATTGAGGGTTACTCACCATGCAGGTGGATATTAGATTCTATCCATCTATCGCTGCTTTCCCTGATTTCGTCGCATTTCACCCAGACTACGTAGTGTAGCGACTAATAACCCCTGGTGGCGGGAAATCGAACTAATCCGTAGTGATAGGGTGAGCTGAATGTTGTTGGGTGTTGAGATGCAAGGATGTGGAAACTGAATGAATAGATGGGTGAGTGAAGTAATAACAAAATAGGCATAGAAATAAATTAGGAACAGAAAGAAGAAAGGAAAAGAGAGCAACGATTAGAACCTTCTCCGGACCCGCCACCCATTAAACTCCCCCCACACACGCATACACAACACGCGCGCCACACACACACACCACACTACGACACCCACACACACACACACCATACACACACCTCTCTCTCTCTCTCTCACTCACCAATCAGGCACACATCAGGCCGCACGCACGCACAACACACACACACACACACACACAACACAACACACACGAACACACACGACAACACACACACGACACACACACCACACACACATCCGACACACACACACACACACACGCACGCACGACACGCACGCACACACAGCAACACAACCACCCACATTCACACACCCTCCCGTTCACGCTTATTGTTGGCAGATATTAACGAATGCTTGCTCAGTGCGGACCTGTGCTCCCGCGATGCTGCCTGCATCAACACTCACGGCTCACACTCATGCCAGTGCAATGTAGGATTCACTGGTGAGGGCACACATGTACAGGTCAGACAATATGGCTGCTCACCGTCCAGCCGGCCGCCATGCACGCGATTATGTGCACCCCCATCCTCACCTTCAAAGGGGATACTACCCCTCCCCACCCCCATCCCCACCCGGGGGTACTACCCCAGGCGCACCCCACGCCCACCTGTACCCCACCCGCGGGGGTACCTACCTCTCCCCACCCTCTCCACTAGTGATACTCCCACTCGCTCACTCCGGCATTGTTAAGAACGAACATTCGTTTCAACAGCACCCGGTATTGGGACTTAATTATTAAGCAGGCGAGTACATTACCTGGTTGGCTGAGTTTTCTAGGAA
>NW_014579771.1:5545-14271 GCF_000485595.1 Priapulus caudatus
AGGAGCCCTATATCAGTCTGATAGTCACGGAATGCTATATCTTTTCTCTCGCGGTCCTTCGCCCCTTTATCCCTGCCTTCGGCGGGTGGCCTCTCCTCCTTACTTACACACGCCGGTAAGTGTGTCCGTCGGTTGTCTCTGCTTTCTTTCTCTTTCTGTCTCCCTCTCTCTCTCTCTCTCTGTCAGGCTTGCCATTATACGGTGTGCTCGTATACACGTATACGCAACACCGGTCTTACGTGGGCGTACGACTACAATGTATAATGTCCAAATATAAAATATACCTATATACTATATACCTATATATATATAGCCCTGTCTCACCTGTGAGCATGCGCATTAAGCTGATTGAGGGTATAACTCACGCATGCAGGTGATATTAGACTTCTATCCATCTATCTGGCTGTTTCCCTGATTTCGTCGCTCTTCACCCACGAGACTACGGGGTGTTGCGACTATAACCCTAAGGTGGCGGAAATCGAACTAATCGCGTAGTGATAGCGGTGAGCTGAATGCTTGTTGGGCTGTTGAGATGCAGGATGGTGGAATGTAATGAATAGATGGGTGGAGTGAAGAATAACAAAAATAGGCATAGAAGATAAATTAGGAAAGAAGAAGAAAGAAAAGAAGAGAGCAACGATTAGAACCTTCTCCGGACCCGCCACCCATTAAACTCCCCCCACACACGCATACACAACACGCGCGCCGACACACCAACACACAACACACACGACACCCCACACACACACCACCATACACACACCTCTCTCTCTCTCTCTCACTCACTCATCAGCACACATTCAGCACGCACGCACAGCACAACACACACACCACACACACACAACACCACAACACGCCACACGCATACACACACACACGACACACACCACACACACACTACTACACACACACACATACAACACGCACGCACGACACGCCGCACACACACACACACACACACACATTCACACACCTCTCCCGTTCACCTTATTGTTGGCAGATATTAACGAATGCTTGCTCAGTGCGGGGACCTGTGCTCCCGCGATGCTGCCGTGCATAACTCACGGCTCACACTCATGCCAAGTGCAATGTAGGATTCACTGGTGACGGGCACACATGTACAGGTCAGCAATATGCTGCTGCATCACCGTCCACCGCCGCCATGCACGCGATTATGTGCACCCCCATCCTCACCGTCAAAGGGAGGTACTACCCCTCCCCCACCCCATCCCACCCGGGGGTCTACCCCAGCGCACCCCACGCCCACCTACCCACCCCGCGGGGGTACCTACTCTCCCCCACCCCATCCACCCGCGGGGGTACCTACCCGCAGCGCACCTCCCACCCCCACCCCTACCCCCTACCCGGGCGAGGTACCTATCCCCCGAGGTTACATTGACGTTCCCTGCCCCCTCCACCAAGTGCCTCTTCCCCAGCGTCTGTGGCCCATTGCGTGAAAATCCGCACCTCCCCCCCCCAGAGAATTATACGTCCTTGGTCGTTCACCTGCGACGGCATACCTGAAAATGATGACGATCTAAGGCGTTAACAGCAAGCACCACGTCTCCCTCCCCACCACCTATACCCCATGGAGGTCACAACACAACCCAGCCCACGTACCACACGCAGTGGCCATCACACACCACGACCCACCACCACCACCAGCAAGAGTGTCATCATATATTTCTTTTTTATACACCTTCATACACACCATATTTATACGCTCTTGATAATATAGAATATATATTATACAATCACATTATACATATTATATTCTATAATATACTATATAATAGATAATATATGTGTATGTTTATATTCTATAATATACACTCCTCACCACAGCAATAACACGCACACGGCGGCGTGTTGAGACCACGTGTTGATGACGTACACGGAGACAGTGACGTCACCTCACATCCCACCACCCCCGGTGCTGTGCAGTGATATGATAATTCACACACATAGCAGCTTCCACCCCCCTCCTCACCGCCCGAGTAAGAGCGTGGTGATGCTAGTTACTGCATGAAGGTGCCCTTGGCAGCCAAGGCAGGGACATAATATGATAACCCTCACACACACATTGTTTCTACCCACCTCACCGTCAGAGTAAGAGCAGGATGCTGCTATAGAGTCTGCATGAAGGTGCTATTGGAAATCTGGGAGATCTGTTTTTTGTTCACGAGAGTCGCTCACACTTTCCTCTTGTTTCTAGTCACGTTTAGGCGACAACGAAGCGCGCGGGCCCGCCAGGAGGCGCTCGAGGCCAGGTAAAGTTGCCGCACGGCGGCGCTATAATCATCGGCACGCAGGAGCGCGCTCGCAACCAGCGCACCTCCACCGCGCGCGTGTGTGTAGGTGGTGTGCATACGGCTATACGGCTCTGGTGCTCTATATACGGCGCTGGGTGGTGTATGTAGCGAGGCGCCACCACGCGGCGCTCGCTAACGCAAGTCTTCGCTTTCGTCCTGGCCAAGGAGCGAACTCACTATTATTATATTTATTTATATTATTCAGCTCCTTGGTCTTGGCGTGTGTGTGTAGGTGGTGTCAGAGCCGTATATAGAGATCTCTATATACGGCTCTGGGTGGTGTGCTCGCTAACGCACGCCTTCGCTTTCGTCTGGCGCGTGTTGCAGACAGGACGAGTGTGCTGAGGGGTTGGACAGGTGCCACGAGCAGGCGACGTGCGTTAACACTTTCGGCGGTTACACGTGCAGCTGTGACGACGGCTTCACGGGCGACGGAAGCACCTGCACAGGTGAGAGTGTGTGACGATGGTGGCTCCATCTGTGTGTGTGGCCGAGTGTGTGTTCGTGTGTGTTGTTTTTGTGTGTCGTGGGTGTGTGTTGTGTGTGTGTGATGTGTGTGTGTGTGTGTGTGCGCGTGTGTGCTGGTGACTGTCGTGCTGTGTGTGTATATATATTATATATACTAGCTGCTGGGGACGCCGCTGGCTGGGTAAAAAATCGTGCCTACCTAATTCATACTACTAATAATGGGACACAAATAGGAACATTGGGTAAATCGACACTAATAACATTGGCACACATATCAATATTTACAAATCAAGTCCTATAAGATAATAAGCAATGGGAAAAACTGTTACGGTAATGAAATTTATATGACAGCAGAACCCAACCCCTCTAGAACCCCTGGAAATAATAGTAATTATGAGGTGTAAATAACAAAAAAGTTATTTATGTATGATAACAGCAGTGTACGAATCGGCGTTGAGACTTTTTCATTTCAAAGCCTTTTTAATCTCTTGATAGAACAATGTTGTTTTCGTGTTATTACTCTGGTGGAAATCTGCTGTAGAGGATTCCTGCGTATCGACTCACTTGAGCTCCACCGTTGCAGCTTATACATTGTGAGATCGTACCACGAATGAAAGAAATTCCATATATAGTAATAATAGAGACAGCGCCAGCGAGTGAGGTCCTGTGGCTTGCCTGGCGCGCGCAACCATTGCAAGACATTGAAATTGAAGAAATTTTGTATTGATCAGAAATGGCATAGCTTTGGAACTGGTAACAATGCATTCTGCAGATCGTAGCATCTGAACTGAAAACTCTGAATCTCAGAGTGAGTAGTACCTCTAGAACTGGTCGCTGGTTTATGCTCTGCTTGTTAGTATTGATTTTGTTTCGGTTTCACAATAGCCAGCAGCTGATGAATTCAGTGAGTGGAGCGGCAAGAAATAGTCATAGGTTTTTCTGTCTGTGGCGCACTGGTTGCAGGTGAGTGCTGGATATGTGTGGATAGACTTGGCGATAACGGGTTTTCCACGGAATTTTTCGTGAGTTTCACGCGCTTTGACAGGTTTTTTCATTCTAGGACACTCCCCGCTGGCTATAACAGATGCGCCTTGTGAATTGCATGCCAGATCACTTGGGCGCTTTGGCGCCTATAGCGAAGATACATACATACATACCATAACATACATACTAACATACTCATACATACAGTACATACATACATACATACATACGATAAACATACAACTATACATACATCATCATACATACACATGCAGGCATGCATGCCATTCATGCATGCAAATGCATGCCTGCAGCAATGCGACATATCATTAACATAACATACATACATACATACATACATTGCATACATACATTACATACATAACATACATTACATACATACATACATACATACATACCATACATACTAATACATACCATACATAAATACATACATACATACATACATACATACTACCATACAATAATACATACCTACATACATACATTACATACATTACATCATTACATACATACATACATACTACATACATAACATAATACATACATACATACATAATAACATATACATACCATACTACCATACATACGCAACTCAAATTATATTAGCATTATAAGGACATGTGTGAAGAAGGACTTGACAGCCGTCTACTTAATCCTACATATATCAGATTTATAATATAGCGTGTCTCCTATTACGCATTTTATGCTCCGCCCGATAAGCATAACCCGTGATCACCATGCTCCACTCTCTTTCTCCTCTTCTCGCAGCTCGTCTTCGCCTACTGCCTCCTCCGCCTCTACTCTCATCCTGTCTGCTCTTTATATATCTCTCTCTCCCCACCTCTCTCTCTCCTTCTCCTCCCTCCCCCTCTCTCTCTCTCTCTCTATTACTATCTGATCTTTCTCTCTCTGCTCATCTCTCTCTCTCGGCTCTCTCTCTCTCTCTTTCTCGCTCTCCCCTCTCTCGTCTCTCTCTCCTCTCTCTCTCTCTCTCGCTCATCGCCTCTCTCCTCTCGCTCGCCGCGCTCTCTCTCCCTCTCTCACACGCCCTGCTCTCTCTCTCTCTTCGCTCTCTCTCTCGCTCGCCCTCTCTCTCTCTCCTCCCCCCTCTCACCCCTTAGCTTACTCTCTTCTCTGTCTCTCTCTCTCTCTCTCCTCTCGTCTCTCTCCGTTCTCTCCCCCTCTCTCGCTCTCTCTCTTCTCTCTCTCTTCTCCTTCTCCTCTCTTTCTCTCCTCTCTGACTCTCTCTCTCTCTCTCTCTCTCTACTCCTTAACCCCTCGCGAACCTGCGTAACCGACTATTATCTTATTTGAGCCGTTGGATGGCGCGAAGGTCCCGACCGCTGACGATGAGTATATACGTCATCGTGAGAAGTGGCGCCGTAGCGTGGTGGTCGTAGCACACACATACAAATATAGGGGCCGTGTAGGCGGGCCCACACCCGCGTAAGTCGCCGTGTAGTACGGCAGGCAACGTAGATACTGGTGTGTGTGTAGGTGCACCACTATGCTGCCTGTTGTCGTATGTTGTTGTTGTGGTGTTGTGTGCGTTGTTGTGGTTGTTGTGGTTGTCTTGTGGTGTTGTTGGTTGTTGTGCGTTGTTCGTGTGTTGTTTGTGGTTGTGTGCGGTTGTTGTTGTGTTGTTGTGGTTATTGTTGGTGTTTGCTGCTTTTGTTGTTGTTGTTGCTGTTGTTGTTGTTGTTGTTGTTGTTGTTGTTGTTGTTGTTGTAGTAAGGTGGCGTGTATAGGTAGGTGGTCAGGATATGGTATAGCGATACGTACGTGGTATGACGTAGTGGTCAAGATGGCGGCACTCTCTAATACTACCAACGAAAATATCATTTCACGTATAAAATTAATATGGTTACTATATAATTTTAATTCTCATATATATATATATATATATATATATATATGTATGTATGTTTAGAAGAGGACATGCAATAGAGATGGTGGTAAAGGACTGACGTTATCAGTTGTGTAGGTTTAGTTTTACAGTAAAAGATTATAATTTCTGCTTTTATTCAATCAAAATAAACGCTTGTGATTTTGTGCTGATCGAAAATTAAAATTCAATATTGAACCGTGATCGTAACCGAGTTATCAAATTCAAATTTTCCTGTTGTGTGACTATAATATACAGCTACTACACTAACACTAGGCATGTGTTTATATATGTTAATTGATCGATATATATATATATATATTGATTGATTGATTGCTTTAATTTGATGGGTTGATATCTAGATAGGTAAATAGATAGATAGATTGATTAATAGATTGATAGATAGTTGTGCTGCTCTGCTGTTAGACGCTGGTTGCTGTGGCTTCTTAGATCGTGCTCTCGCGAGATCCCGTGAAAAGCTGTGCTGAGCAGGCGCGCTTACGTGGTAGAAGTATGTATACGTTAGTTACGCATGCACGCTTCCTGCCGTATTGCACGCACGCGCGCACACACACATACAAACACGCACGCACACATACACACACAAACACACACACACACAACACACATCACACACCACACAACACACACACACCACAGTGGATGCTGGGGGGTATTGGGGTCGGCGGGGTTGGGTAGTCACCTCTGCAGGTAAATCCGTCGCCGGCGTAGCCAGCCTGGCATCTGCACAGGTAACTGCCGCCAGTGTTAATGCAGTCGGCGCTTATGTGACAGTTGTTGCCTAGCGCGCATTCGTCTATATCTGCAATGTTAATCATACACGCACACCTGTACATCACCTGTCGTACCTGTTGTCACATGTAGGTCACATGATGTCACCTGTATCCGTCCACGTATCATCGGTGACACTGGTTATCGTGTGACAAACTAACTCGCGCGAAAACTCATTCTCTCTGTTATCACTTTCTTTTTCTCACAAACGGTTACTTCTTACATACATTATACTTTAGTAGCTGTAGCCAGCCATATATATATATATAGATACATACATAGCCAGTCGTACATGCTATATAATCACGTGAAAGTAATACGTACGAACGCCTTACACGTAAATACAATTCTGTAGAGATATACAATACAGTCCGTACGAGTGCGCATGCGTGCCGTGTGCAGGTACGTGACGTAAGATGAATACGTGACGTCAGTGTAACTCGACATACACACCCACAAGTGCGTGCAGTGGCACTACATGCCAGTATCTACATGCCATAGAGTTACACACGTATAGTTACACACTTAGTGTAACTCCATACACAAATCAACGAGTGCGTGCAGTGACACTATGCGCATATAGGCAATAGATGTCACATTCAGTGTAACTGAAGACAGCGTGCAAGAATATCATCGAGTCTCTGTGCAAAGATCAGATCGCATGCTGCTTTGTGCGTCGTTTCCATTACGGGCAATGAACCTAGGAAGTAAGGAATAGTAAAGTAGGGAGTAGAACGGAAGGAAACGTGCGACAGAAGATTGATGTGTGTGTGGGGGGGGGGGGGGGGGGGTAATTTGTAATTACGTTGGCAGGCTGTCAAGGATAGAGAGAGAGAGGGGGGAGGTGCAAGAAAGAAGAGGGGAGAGAGAGCGAAATAGGGAGTGAGAAAGGGGTAACAGAGAGAGAGAGAGAGAGAGAGAGAGAGAGAGAGAGAGAGAGAGAGAAAGAAAAAGGGAGAGAGCGCGGAGGGGGGAGATATATATACCGTGATGAAGTGACGACAGTGCCAGAAGAAACGACGTGGAGTCAACGCGAGTGTACGTTGACGATGGTGACGTAACGAATACTTCCGGTAAAAAAAACAGTGCGGTGTGTGTGTGCAAAAAAAGTCATCCAGAAAAAAATCCCCGGCGGATGTTTGATCTCGTGCGCCATCTACCGGGGGACCGTGCTTCGTGCGATGTTTGGTCGGTGTGGGTGGGTGGGTTCTAGGTGGGTGGGTGGTGTTTTTCTCTACCTATGCACGTGCGCCATCTACCGGGGGTGCTTCGTGCGATGCTGGGTGGTGGGTGGGTGGGTGGTTGTAGATGGGTGGGTGGTGCTTTGTGTTACCTATGCACAGGAAGCCGTTCCCCGTATATCCGGTCTTACACTGGCAGCGATGGCTACCGAGCACGTTGATGCATTGCGCGTTCCTGTCGCAGCGTGCGCTCTGGTCGCATTCGTTTACATCTAGAAAGAAACCCTCGAGAGTTGAAAACCCCTGAAGAGACTACGTCACTCCTGAATGCCTGCATGCATGCATGCATGCATACATGTATGCTTGCGTGTGTGTGTGTGCCGGCCCGCTTTTCTACTTGGTTGTCTGGGTCTGTCTGCCTGCCTGCCTGCCTTCCTACTTGGTTGTCTGTCTGTCTGCCTGCTTGCCTCCGTTCATGCTTTCCTCTATTCCCCCATGTTGCCTGCCTACATGCACGGCTGTCGGCCTCTCTTTCACACTTCCTGCCTGCCTGTATGCCTGCCTTCTACCCTGCCTGCTTCCCTTCCTGCCTGCCTGCATGCCTGCTTGACTGCATGCCTGCCTTCCTTCCTGCCTGCCTGCGTTCCTGCCTCCCACCCTGCCTGCTTCCCTTTCTGCCTGCCTGCCTGCCTTGCGTCGCCACCGACCAACCGAACGACAGCCGACGTCCGTCACATGACTGTCGGCATGGCTAGCGACCTAGCTACGCTATTCTTACATACGCCTACTATTCTTAAATACGTGGGTGGAATTGTTGGCTACAGCATCAAGGATGGAGAGCGAAATTGTATAGAATTCTCGGCGGTGTAGTTTACCTCGCGAAAATTACAACGTTTCAGAGCAAAGACTATCAAGTATATTGCCATTCTTGTGTCTCTTCATTGAGCTAGCTCTTTCACTTGAAGGTCCCTCCTATATATATATATATATATAAGACACTAGGCCTATGCACGCTGTGGGAACTGTATCTGTATCCTTCATAGATATCACTACCCTATAGTTCCCTATAATAATACTTCC
>NW_014579771.1:14281-16781 GCF_000485595.1 Priapulus caudatus
GGATTGAAAGTTCGTTGCACTAGACATCGCAGCACTGGGGCGAGCGTTCTATGTAGGCAAAGCTTGCCCCTCCACATTTTAGTACACACAGCACACACACACACACACAGCACAGGCACAGCACACACACACACATCACACACACGACACCAGCCCACACAGCACACAGTACACAACACACACCGACACACACACACACAGCATCACTACACACAGATCCGCGCGCATGCAACGGGCCCACGCACATACACGACACACACACACACCCAACACACACACACACCCACACACCACACAACAGCATATCACCACACACAACACACATCAGCATACACAAACAGATACACTAGATACACACAGACGTAGACTTTGTAGGAAGTATTAATTATAGAACTAGAGTATGATTGTGTGTGTGTGTGTGTGTGTGTGTGTGTGTGTGTGTGTGTGTGTGTGTGTGTGTGTGTATATGTGGAGGGAAGCTTTCCTACAAGAACGCTCGCAGTGTGCATGTTAGTACAACGAACTTTCACTTTCGGCTCACGAACACTAAGTAGGCTCTAAGATCTAGTCACCTAGTAATCTCAGGCATCTAGTAAGATCTCTAATAAGTAGGCTATACGTACATGACTATGCACGTTCTAACACGCGAGCGTTTCTGTTGGCTAGCAAGCGTTGTGGCGACGTTACGGAAGCGTTGGCAGCGTATTTTTCAGAAGCAGACGACGTCGGACATTAGTATAGTAAGTTAGTAAGCTTACGCAATCAAACTATATGCGATCAAATCTTATGAGGAGAAGGCACGGAGGTACTAGGAGAGACAACAATGGTCTGTGGTAATGTCGGGGTGATGGAGAAAGTGGCGTCATTGCGTTTATCAGCGCCCCCGTGTGGCAATGCTCAGCATAGTAGAGGTGACGTCATTGATAACGACAAAGACGACGATAACAACAACGATGCCAACGACGATGACGGCAATGCCGACGATGACGCCGACGATGACGCCGACGCCGACGCCGACGCCGACGCCGACGCCGACGCCGACGCCGATGACGATGACGACAGGAAAACGCAAGAGCACCATCGGGAACGACAGGACTCGAGAGCAAAAAGATGCGGAAGGTGGGAGAGAGCTGGCTACTAGCTCGCATCCTATGAGGGGCCAAGCAGCATCCTACCTTCGCAGTGCGTGCCATTGCCCCTAAAGCCCGGGATACAACTACATAGAAAGCTGCCGAGCGTGTTAATGCAGTAGGCGTTCTCGTCGCAGTTGTGTCGCGACCCGAAGCACTCGTTCGTATCTGCGAAATACATTATATGTATTTACGCGACATATATTCAACATATATTTAACATATATTTAACATATATTCAACATAAATTTAACGTATATTTATATAACATATATTTGCCGGTTGATTCCAGACTCGAGTTATATGATCATGCACAATGTGGCATGCAGGCACGCACGCGTGCGCGCGCGCGCACACACACAGTCACACATACACACACGCTCGTATCCACATACACGCGCACACACGCGCACACATAGACACACGCGGAAGCCCGCGCAACAACAACAACAACAACAACAGCAGCAGCAACAACAACAACAACTACTACTACTACTACTACTACTACAACAACAACAACAACAACAACAACAACAACAATATAGAGATAAGCGGTGTAAAAATCCGTCGATCAACGTCTACGACCCCACACCCTCCCACTCCCCTCGCCTACCCCTGCCCTACACCCTCCCGCTACCCCTACCCATGCACTAGCCCTCCACAGGCCCCTCCCCGTGGTTCAGTCCTTTATCCCTGCAAACAATTATAGTCAATAGCAGAATTACGCCGGTGTAAAACGTTCACCACGCTATATTGAATTCCGGGTTATTAAATGTGACAACATCAAGTATTCAACCAGTATCGCTACCGGTGATAGAGAAAGGGAGTGAGAGAGAGGGGGAGAGAAAGTTAGGTAGGTAGAGAGAGAGAGAGAGAGAGAGAGAGAGAGAGAGAGAGAGAGAGAGAGAAAGAGTGAGTGAGAGAGGGAGCGAGAAAGTTGGGAAGAGAGAGAAAGAGAGATGAGAGAGGAGACGAGAAGGAGGGGAGAGAGAAAAGATGAGAGAGAGAAGAGCGGATAGATTAGAATGGAGAAAGAGAGAGACGCGAGCGCTCGCCGCGGGAACGAGGAGCAGTCTAACAACGTCTATAGTGCACGGTGAGACGACGCGAACAATTTTCGTCCTCCGCTTTTTACGCCAGTCATTAACAGGATCAGACGTGGCTGTTTGTCGACGACGATGAGTCTACGTACAAGTACTTCGTTTCTTATCACGCACATGACGCCCCGGAGTCACACGCGTAAATATGCGTGCCGACCCGTAAAATGAACAGTTTTCGCTTCAGAAACGCCTCGCGGGGTGCTAGCGTAATTGTTAGCGGCTGTGTGATGGGTGCTGCGGAAGGAGGGGGAGGAAGCGTGAGGGGAGGGC
>NW_014579771.1:22064-26219 GCF_000485595.1 Priapulus caudatus
TAAGACATCAAGTATACAAGTTAAGCAATAGATCAAGTATACAAGTTAAGTAAGACATCAAGTATACAAGTTAAGTAAGACATCAAGTATACAAATTTAAGACATCAAGTATATTAGTTAAGTAAGACATTAAGTATACAAGTTAAGTAATACATCAAGTATACAAGTTTAAGACATCAATTAGTATACACGTTTAAGACATCAAGTATACAAGTTAAGTAAGACATCAAGTATACAAGTTAAGTAAGACATCAAGTATACAAGTTAAGTAAGACATCAAGTATACAAGTCTAGTAAGGCCTATCAACGAACCTGAGATGGAGCAGTTGAATCCCTCCGGACACTCAATAGCCTTCNTCTCTCTCTCTCTCTCTCTCTCTTCCTCCTCCTCTCCTCCTCCCTTCCTCTCTCTCTCTCTCTCTCTCTCTCTCTCTCTCTCTCTCTCTCGTATCACGTGCCGCGGCAGTAGTAGCATGGACTAATATGGAGACCCCTTCCCCGCCTCCCGCTACGCCACCCACATACGTCATCTCTCTCGCGCGCTGGCGCACTGCCAACTTTCCCGACTGAGTGAGTGACATCTAGTGGAGAAAGCTCGCAACTTTTTCGAATTTTGTAAATTTGTGAAACTCGCGGGAAGCGAGGAGGAAGTGTGCGCATGCGCAGCTGGGGGTTGTTATAGGCGCCCGCGTGCGCGGCTTGCAGACGAACGAGTGAATGCGGCGGGAAATGAACAGCATTCCGTGGAAGATCTTTATCTTCTTCTGATGATATCAACAACAGCTCACTGTGTGACGAACTGTGATACACTGTGTGTGTGTGTGTGTGTGTGTGTGTGTGTGTGTGTGTGTGTGTGTGTGTGTGTGTGTGTGTGTGTGTGTGTCGCTGTGTTTGTGATGTGTTGTGCGTGCGTCGGCGCTGGTGCGTGCGGGTTGCGTTGTGCGTGTGGTACTGTGTTGCTGTGTGCCGTTGTGCTTGTGCTATGGGTATGTGAGTTGCGCGTGGCGTGTGCATATATATAGTGTGTGTGTGTGTGGTGTGTGTGTGTGTGATGTGTGTGTGTGTGGTGTGTGCCGTGCGTGTGGCGTGGTGGTGTGCGTGTGCGTGTTGTATGTGTATGTGTGTGCGTGTGCGTTGTGCGTAGTCGTATGTGAGTTGCGTCGTTGCGCTTGAGCATATGTCGTGGTTGGTGTGTGTGTTGTGTGTGTGTTGTGCTTGTGTGGTGTGTGACTTTGTGTGTTGCGTTGTCGCAGTATGTGTTGTGTGTGTGTCATGTGTGTTTGTGTGTTGTGTGTGGTCGTTGAGTGTGTGTGTGTGTTGATGCTGTTGTGTTGGTGCATGTGTGTAGTGTGTGTGTGTGTGTGTGTGTGGTGTGTGTATGTGTGTGTGCTGTGTTGTGGTGTAGTGTGTGTGTTGTGTGTGTGTGTGTGTGTGTGTAGTGTGAGAGTTGATCCTGTTGTGTGTTGTGTGTTGTGTGTGTGGGTTTACGAACCTGCCGACTAGGAGTGAGAATGGCCACGCCTCTGCTATACCTTAGGAGGAAACTTCCATGCCTTAGGGAGGAGTCATCCTAAGGCATATCTCGCCAATCACTCCTATTCGATCCTGGCGCAATGGCTTTATTCTAGATTTTTCAGCAACTTCCTGTAAGCGACATTTCCAGTTCCCGCCTTTTCGTGTTGATTTTGTGTGGATTTTACACACACACGAGTGCTGTGCGCCACGGCTATTTCTACACACACTTCGTGGCTAATCACACTCGACCGCGCTTGCACGCCCATATGATAGATGAACGCTACGAGCTCACAAGCCCCCTCACGAGCCTTTGAGAAGGACGGGTACCAGTCTATCTTTCTTCGATACAAAATCTTCCTCGCAAGGAAGGACATTTGTTTTCTTTTTGATGTGCATTTGTCGTCATTTTACCCTACGAGGAGTTAGTACACACACTTCCCTCCGAGGAGTTCTTATGAGCAAATAATTTACATCCTCGTGAGACCTGCCCTCCCAAGGCCACGATCATGCGCATGCACAACTTCCTCGCAAGGCGCGGTTTCTCTTGGGTCAGATTCGGTTGGCATGTGTGTTGTGTGTGTGCATGTTGTGATGTGGTTGTGTGTTGTGTGTGTGTGTGCTGTTATAAAATGCCTGTGTGTGTGTGTGTGTGTGTGTGTGTGTGTGTGACATTGTGTGTGTGTGGTGTGTGTGTGTGCTTGTGTGTGTGTGGTGTAGCCGCGAATTAGCAATTATCAAAACAGCTAGCAACACCGAAGATATTGCGAGTTAAGAGAAGAGAACGAGGAGAAGGAGAGAGAGGATGAGAGATGAGCGAAGAGGGAGATATAAACTCACTGTACAATCACGATACGATAATGACAGATCAGGTAAAATCTAAGCTTCGCATTCCTGTACATTTCTCATCACAACTCTATGTTCGTGTCATACCTGTCTTATATTAGCACCGTAAACTATGACAACACACTATGTAGCCACTCAACCCAGAAACCCTCTTTCACTGCTTATAAACGTCAGTTGATGCTGTTATGTGTGGGCCTGCAGATCATGATTCTATACGCCAAAGCCCATACGTCAAATACATTTTGTTCTTGTTCAAATTACCTGCAATCTTTTGCCTATATATTATATGGGGTTGTAACACGAATTCCTATCTATTCAATTATATATTATATATAATATATATAGTATAACATTGAATATTTACTATTATATATACATATCAGGAGTTAATGCTTAATTATTAATATATATCTGTCTTTAAAATTAAAAAAAATTAAAACATTTGTCTTTATTAACTCCTGATACATATGTATATATAATGTTATATAAAATACGGGTATAATTTCTCAACTTTTCATTTCAAGGTGCCATTTATTTTAACAAGTCGTGCATGCCATTCTCACCCGTTAGAACCTGAACACCTCAAAATTTCAAATTACTTCAATTATTATTGTCATTTCAAATTACGATTCAACACTTCCATTGCATTCCGGTATTTCAGAACAGCCGTATAATTACGATGTACGATGATTACAGTTCACTAGCCAACCCTGACATTCCAACCCGCGTGTAGCTCTTGTATTCTAGGTGTATGAAAGCAAACGTGAGCTTTTTTTAGCTGCGATTTTTTATGCACGAAATTGTCGTCGATTTTCCACATGAGTAACTTCCTGCTCTCTCCCCCTCACCCCCTCTATCACTCGTTCTCTCTCTCTCTATCCTCTCCTCTCTATCTCTCTCTCTCTCTCTTCTCTCTATCTCTCTCTCTCTCTTATCTCTCCTCTCTCTCTCTCTCTCTCTCTCTTTCTATCCCTCCTCTCTCTAATCCCCCCCTCTCTCTCCACACCACACACACAATCTCTCTCTTTCTATCTTTACTCTCTACAATGCCACACTTTCACTCTCGCCGCTCTCTTTCTCTCTCGCTCTCGCTCTCTCTCTCGCTCTCCCTTTTCTCTCTCTCTTCCTCCTCTCTCTCTCTCTCTTCTCTCTCTTCCGAATCTCGCTCTCTCTCTCGCTCTCCCTCTTTCTCTCTCGCTCTCTCTCACTCTCCCTTTCTTACTTGTTCTTTCTCGCTTTCTTTCTCTCTCTCTCTCCATCTCTCTCTCAGCCCCCTCCCTTCCCCGCCCTCTCTCTATCTTCCTCTCTATCTGTGGGACTACGTATTAACCCGGTAGTTCCTCATAGCGAGATAAAGGTTGCGTGTTACAGCTATTTACTGGATTATTATCGCCTGACTTAGTTTACGACGGAGTCTCTAACTCTAAATCGATTAACATTTACAACCGTAACCATTATAATTTATATTCATGTGATTAATATTCAACGTTTGTACATCCATGCGTGGTTAAAGAGCTAATGCCACCCTCGACAAAGCGGACTGGTTAGATGGATAGGGTTAGGGGTGATTGTCGGTTAAATCAATATGATTAACAATATATAATTATAAATCAATATTATAGATATTGATATATTTATTTAAAGATATATCAATCAGATATCAAATTATATTAGATATCAGATATCAGATATCAATATATAGATATAATATATATATATATATATATATATATATATATAAGATATCAATAAGATATCTATTTATATCAGATATCAGATATCAATATATATATATCA
>NW_014579772.1:0-2415 GCF_000485595.1 Priapulus caudatus
ACACACACACACACACACACACACACACACACACACACACACACACACACAGGTGCGCACACAGGAGCAGCACCAGCACCAGCACCACCACCACCAGCAGCAGCAGCAGCAGCAGCAGCAGGAGGAGGAGGAAAAGGAGGTGTAGGGAGGAGACCAGCCGCACACCAGTAAGAAGAAGCTTGACTGCGCACGCAGCGCCCCCTCCCCCTCCACTACTGTAATTACACCGTCGGCATCCGTCGGCGCTGACGTCATCAGCTGACGTCATCGGCTGACGTCATCGGCTGACGTCATCGGCGATGCGCTCGTCGCCATTAAAATGCGCGTGCTTGCATGCGGCTGTACGACGATATCGGATCCCTCCTCGTACGTACCTACGCAAATCCTTGTACACACGTGCTTGTGTGTGTGTGTGTGTGTGTGTGCGTGTGAGAGTAATAATGAATTTTCTTCTGCTCGTGAAATGAGACACGAGGGGGGAAAACTCGCGCGAGTTTTTGGCGCGTAGTAAAACTAAAAGGAAAAAACCGCTCGCCGGTTTGTCTTGTGCAATAAAGTGGGGAAAAGAAAGACGCCATTATGTACCCAGTTCAACGGGCCGTAAACCGCAAATGAAAAACACGAGTTCTTTATACCCACGTCAGACTGGACGGCGACCATCCGCGACCGTACGGCGACAAAAACGAAAAAGGAAAACCACGACTTCTTTACGAGAAAAAAATGGGAAATATTTACCCCGCGTTTAACTAAAAAAAGAGAGATAACCTTACCGCTTATCACGAAACAAAATCAACATTAAATAGAACAAAAAAGTAAACCTTTCATTGTTTCAATTGCGACTGCCGACTGCTGGACTGATTTTCTAGTAATCGATCACGATCTTCGATTCACCGGTAGCTAATTATTTATTCGATAACCGCCACAGCATGAACGTGAAAAATGACGTGACAAGTGTTGAAAACTGGAGAAACCCCCTTTAAGAGAGAGAGAGAGAGAGCGAGAGAGAGAGAAACTGAGAGAGACCGAGACAGAGAGAGAGAGAGAGAGAGAGAGAGAGAGAGAGAGAGAGAGAGAGAGAGAGAGAGAGAGAGAGGGAGAGAGTTGAAGAAAAGAGCGCGAAAGCGACACCTAACCATAGACATCAAAGACGAAGTTATTATTAGATTAGTTTAACTATGGTTTAACCGACTACTATTAGTTACTTACGGTAAGACACGAGGCTTCACAACGCATTTCAAATTTACGATCGCAACATTCCTACAGCATCCGTTATCCTCCCTCCTCTATTCCACCACTCCTGCCACTTATTCGCGCACCACCTTACTCCGTAATGGACAGGCCATTACCTTGTATTGAAATTGCCAAACGAGGTTTATGCCGGAGAGCGTCCGGCTGGAAATCGCTTTCTATGCGATCGTCTGCTTCGCCTCGGAACGCTTCCGCCGGAAGCGACCGCCGCAGCGCCATCAATGGGCCAAGATTGCAGCGCCCTGGCGCTTATTCTGACTGCTAGTGAAAGAGAGAGACAGAGAAAGAAAGAGAGAGAGAGAGAGAAAGGAAGAGAGAGCGCGCGCGCGCGAGAGAGAGAGAGAGAGAGAGAGAGAGAGAGAGAGAGAGAGAGAGAGAGAGAGAGGGGAGGGGGCGGTAGTCTAGACATTCAATTAGGTCTAACGCAGCAACTGTCAATCATCTGTACAATATAATATACATGAATATTTTCTGGTCGCGTTTGCACAGTGACGCAATGTCATTCGCTGCGATGCTGCCGCATGCATTGACAACTTCTCGTTCTCCGTCCCATCCGAGAGAGAGAGAGAGAGACGAATCTTACAATCTTACAATTATGTAGATGAGGGAACGAGAATAAATTTTTTTATATATTTCATTTCGTCGCAATTATGCGGGGACGGCGTCAGCAGCGACGAACGTCACGCGTGTATTTCTGGCGGCGCGCGAGGAGTGTCTCCTCTCGCATCGTATATTTTACATGTACTTATCGACGGAAGGCGAGGTCGCGCTGCTTCCAGCTCTGAGAGCAAGATCAATCATCTAGACAAATAAGCCGCAGGCCCGTAATAAGCACCTCAGCCTCCTTAGCTTCCTCTGTACCCCGTACCTCTAGCTTCCTCTGTACCCCGTACCTCTAGCTTCTTCTGTACCCCGTACCTCTAACTTCCTCTGTATCCCGTACCTCTAGCTTCTTCTGTACCCGTACCTCTAGCTTCCTCTGTACCCCATACCTCTAGCTTCTTCTGTACCCCGTACCTCTAGCTTCTTCTGTACCCCGTACCTCTAGCTTCCTCTGTATCCCGTACCTCTAGCTTCCTCTGTACCCCGTACCTCTAGCTTCCTCTGTACCCCGTACCTCTAGCTTCCTCTGTACCCCGTACCTCTAGCTTCCTCTGTACCCTGTAC
>NW_014579772.1:3139-5699 GCF_000485595.1 Priapulus caudatus
GTACGTACCTACACGACGGACGTAGTACGTTAGTTTTACGTTTTACTTTCTTACTTCTATAGTAGTCTCACTCTTTCCGTTTCTTCGTCCTCGTCTCTCTCTCTCTCTCTCTCTCTCTCTCTCTCGCTCGCTTGTTCTCTCTCTCTCTCTCCCCTCTCTCTCGCTCGCGCGCGCTCTTTCTCTCGCTCGCGCGCGCTCTCTCTCTCTCTCTCTTTCTCTCTCTCTCATACACACACACGCAAGCATTCGTTCACTCTTTCCTCAGCCCCCCCTCTCTCATTTCTCGCTTCCCTGCTCTCGCTCACTCTCACAAGTTAACCTCCGCCGGTGATGACAGTGCGAAGAGTATAATTCATTGGCGCCATGTTTTTTTTATATTGCACGAGTCTGTGTCACATCGCACGCCATTACGTAAATACAGCAAAGAGGAAGACGAAGAAATGATAAAGGAAGGAAGGAGGGTCAAAAATGGAAGAGAAATATGAGGAAAAGAGTATAGGAGGCATAGCAGAATATGCAGATTTAGGTGAAAGAGTTAGAAGTCGACGAAGAGGAGACGAATCATGGAAATGAAGAATGCGTGGTGTGAAAAGTGTCAGGGAAATACGGCTGAGAATGTGAATAAAGAAGATGAGGAGCAGACAGAGAAAAAATAGGAGGAGGAGGAAGAGGAAGAGGATGAGGATGAGGAATAGGCGGAAGAGGGGCGGAGGAGGAGTAGAAGAAGGCTAAAGAAAACGAGATGGCAGAAGAAGACGAAAAAAATAATAAAAAATAAGACGAGTCGAATGAGGAAATGGTTTCAGTGAGATTTAATTACTGCAATCAAGGAATACAAACGTACATCCCGAAACGCCAGCTATACTACAAAGTACAACGACCTGAGGTAGACGTTTTTTTTTTACAGAAACACACCGATTCGCACGCCCCCTTTATATTACATCACCGTGACGTCACACTGCTCACAGACGTTGGTAGGGTTTCAGGATTCTCCGTGCAGTCCGGCTCGCACACGGATGCTGGAAGGATGCAGGCCGTGCTGGTCGCTATAGTAACACGTTGTCTGCACGGGGCAGTAGAGAAATAGCTACACTTCGCTCGCCGCCTGATGATTTATCACGTCTTTTAGCACCGGGCAGCTGTTCTCGCTTCTGCCGTTATTGCTACTGCTCTATCACATGCTCCTGGGCTTCTAGGTGTACTCGCACGCGCCCAGCCATCGTATTCACCATTCTCTGAATAGTTGTGACTATGCAGCAGGCCCTTGTGAAATCCATCTCCTATTACTGGATTCTATTCGGCAACGGGTTGGTTCTACATTTCAAATAGATTGCCGCGGGTCAATCGTAGGGCAGTCATTGGTTTGCCAGTCGTTGGATAGCTATAGGTTATTCGTGCGTCGTACGCGCGGACATTGAGGCAATGAGACACAGAGACGTAGAGACACGAGGGGACATTAAGATAGTAAGGAACAGAGACGTAGAAAACATTGGAACATTGAGGCAATGAGACACAGAGACATCGAGACACGAGGGGACATTAAGATAGTGAGGAACAGAGACGTAGGAAACATTGGGACATGAGGCAATAAAACGCAGAGACATAGAGACACTCGAAGACAATGAGTTAGGACCACACCTAACCCCCACTCACACACACAGTAAAATCTGCGCTGATCATTCGAATATTCATCGCTGATGAAATAACTATTGATCATCAATCAATCGATTGATTTATCAATCGAGTAGAAAGCCAGCCTGCAGTAGTAGTTCATCACGGAAGTGCTATCAATCATTGACGCGACAGGCGAACTGAAACGTAACTCATCACGAATTCTCTCACACGAGACGTATCGAATTCGCCCTCCAGTGTCGCCCTCCAGTGTCGCCCTCCAGTGTCGCCCTCCAGTGTCGCCCTCCAGTGTCGCCCTCCAGTGTCGCCCTCCAGTGTCGCCCTCTAGTGTCGCCCTCCAGTGTCGCCCTCCAGTGTCGCCCTCCAGTGTCGCCCTCCAGTGTCGCCCTCTAGTGTCGCCCTCCAGTGTCGCCCTCTAGTGTCGCCCTCCAGTGTCGCCATCAACGCAATACACATGATGCAATCATGCTCAGCTGTCGCAGTTGTCCGCCAGAGGGCTCCGGCCACGATCGTCAAATTAGAACGGTGACGTCATCGGCGATTTACACTAGCGGCGCTGACGTCACGGTCTTTTTTTCGCAATTTACCATGCGATGACGATGACGATGACGATGACGATGACGATGACGATGACGATGACGATGACGATGACGATGACGATGACGATGGCGATGACGATGACGATGGCGATGACGATGGCGATGACGATGACGAAGACGATGGCGATGGCGATGGCGATGGCGAGCCTGGGGGAAGCAGAACGCGAAGCTATACACGTCATCCGTCGTCTCTTTCTCTAACTCTCGTATATTTACGCAGCCGTTCTCAGCAGAGCCGAATTAGTCAGCAGGAATATGAAATCTTGCGTGCGCGCATGACGTGAACGCATACACGCCGCCGCTGCCGCTGCCGCTGCCGCTGCCGCTGC
>NW_014579772.1:6234-8861 GCF_000485595.1 Priapulus caudatus
TAAATCTCTATTTATCGATTATCTATCTATCTATCTAATCTATCTATCTATCTACCTATCTATCTATTCTAATCTATCTATCTACCATCTATCTATCTATCTATCTATCTAATCTATCGATCTATCGATCTATCTATCTATCTATCTATCTATCTATCTATCTATCTATGGCTATCTATCTGTCTGTCTGTCTCAACTCTATCTGTCTATCTGTCTATCTATCTACTTATCTATCTATTATCTATGCTATCTAATCTATCTATCTTATCCATCTAATCTATCTATCTTCGCTCTGCTCTATCTTCTCTCTCTATCTCTATCTCTCTATTCCCTCTCTCTATCCTCTCTCTATCTCTCTCTATCTTCTATCCTCCCCTCCCTTCTCCCTCCCCTCTCTCACGTCCTCTTTCTCTTCCCGTTGTGCGGCGCGAACAAGCGACTGAATGCGAGAGCGGCGGCGGCGGCGCGGCCGGCGGCAGCGGCAGCGGCGGCGCGGCGGCAGCGGGCGGCGGCGGCGGCGGCGGGCGGCGGCTTAGCGGCAGCGGCAGCGGAGAGAGAGAGAGAGCGAGGAGAGGGGGGGGGAGGACGTCATTTGCTTTTGAGCGCACGAGAGAAGCTCGCATCGATAGCTTTCGTTGACCGGCTTCCTATACAACGCCTTGTTGACTTTCATTGAGGGAGTCACGATCGTGTTACGTTATTACGTTCTATCTATCTATCTATCTATCTCTCTCTCTCTCTCTATATATATATATATATATGCGTGATTATATAGTGAGAGCGGGAAACACACTGTTCGCCTTGGTCATGCAAATTTTATCCTTAAAAAAAGTAGATATTTCACTAAAGGTACTATAGTTCACTATAGATGCGTGGCTGAATCGGAGCTGGTCGAAGCTTCGTTCGTATGGCCGTCTCTAACACGCACACGAACACGCACACCCGGCGTCACATGCTGCGACGTGTTTGCAATATTGCAGAGGCGAGAAGTAGCATTGGCGGTGGTACAGAAGAGTTTGTAGATAAGTGCCGTGGCTGTTATGATCTCTGTCGACAACTTATTAAAGTTTATGATATTTTTCTTATTATGTTACTAGCGGGATACCCGGCGTTGCCCGGGGAAATCAGCGGCGTTACTCAGTTGGTGACCGCTTGGTTGAAAGGAAAATACCCAAACAAATCTAACTATCTATCTATCCACGCATCCATCCATAGATCATAATCTATATAGATCTAATATCTAATAGATCTAATATCTAATATCTAATAGATCTAATATCTAATAATCTAATAGATAATAATATAGATAGAAAATAAATCAAAGACCAAGTATAGAATTTGTGTTCAAGTAAAAAGATCTATTGTTTACAAATCAACTGGTCCTACGGTACACGTCAGTTCCGTTTCTCCCCGTCCAGTCCACCCTCAAAGACACAAAGAAACGCATAAGCGCGTGTGCTTCTTCCCGCGATCACCACCAGACTCCTACATCTCTCTTCTCTCTCCAAAACCCCGCCATCATCCCACATATCTACACCCGCTCTGCTCATCACCCATTTCACAGTCACCCTAGAAACTCCCGACCTAAAACTCGTTTACAATTCTCCCTAATACATCCATGTAGCCGCAACAAGATGCGCGACGCTGTGTCTAGATAGACTATCACTAAAACAACCCCTAGTCTAGCTCCACTCACTACTATATTTAAACATTCTGTACATCACATGTTACACATGCATGCATCCATCCATCCCATTCCATGCCATCCCATCCCATCCCATCGCACCGCATCCCATCCCATGCCATACCATGCCATGCCATGCCATGCCATGCCATGCCATGCCATGCCATGCCATGCCATGCTATCCCATGTGATCGCATGCCATCCCATGCCATCCCATCCCATCTCAAACAATAAAAAATAATAAGAAATGAAAAGATAAAAGACATTAAATATAAAAAATAAAAATTTAAAAATAAGAAATTTAAAATAATACACACTAAAGAGGTAGGTAAAGGGGAAAAAAAGAAGGGGAAATAAGTTCCCCAGCTGGGACTCGAACCCGGAATCCCGGTGTAAAAAACAGATATTCTAGCAATTAGGCCACTGCGCCACTAAGTGTAAACCCATGGTTTCACACGTACTTGATGTTAATCTGTACGCACCGCCATCTATTGATGAATAGAATTTTTATGAATTTTTAACTTTTTAACTTTTTTAAATTTTTGTTTCAGTTAGAACCACCTCCCAGACGTGCTGATTCTGAAAATATCGTTAGTTTTCCTCTAGGCTGCGGAGTTCTCTAGTTATGCGAGTACGAACTAATTCGGCTGAACTACTTTATATATATAGATGCGACCGATAGTAGTGACCTCAAACGACAAGATAGATAGATAGATAGATAGAGAAAGAGCGCGAGAGAGAAAGAGAGAGAGAGAGCGAAAGAGCGAGAGAGAAAGAGAGAGAGCGAGAGCGCGAGCGAGAGAGAGAGAGAGAGAGAGAGAGAGAGAGAGAGAGAGAGAGAGAGAGAGAGAGAGAGAGAGAGAGAGAGAGAGAGAGAGAGAGAGAGAGAGAGAGAGAGAGAGAGAGAGAGAGAGAGAGAGAGAGAGAGAGAGAGAGAGAGAGA
>NW_014579772.1:11047-12510 GCF_000485595.1 Priapulus caudatus
TATGGTAAGCTAATTATAACTTTTTACACGAATTGAAACTTTTGTTCGCGAATTTTAACGTTTGTATGTGACTTTAAATATTGTACGCCATTTTTTTTTTAGCTATTGTACGCATTTGGTATTAGGCGATAGGTGACGGTTCGACGTGGTGTCCTTGCGAGGGGACATGATATATTTTCCACGATTGTACGCGCGTAGTATGTTATTAGTATTAGTATGGTGATTACCAGTATTTTGTAACGATGAGGTTGCACGCGATTATTTTTTACGGAAATACGGTTTTTTTACGATGTGATATAATGTTACGATTCCTCGGTTGCGGGTTGACTATAGTTATGATATTGTGCGGTTACGGTTATTATATCAGTATGTTACGATTATATACTTAAGCGGTTACAGTTACAAGCAGGCATATCACGATGATAGTTCAGCCTTTTCACATTACCCATGTCTCACATAAGCCGTCCGCTAAAAAAATCACAGAGGTAAGGGTTTTCTTCCAGTCAGGATTTCATCGACTTTTCTTAGGGCGTGGTGAAATGTAGTACAACGATTTAGCCAGGCAATTAACCAGGTAGATGTTCAGGGACGGCAGCGAAGGGACACAGAAGACATTAGATGCATACTTTAAGAGCACACATAATTCAACGGGACAGAACGCATTTCAAAATGGTGCAAACACATTAACTTCAATAAGTATACAACGCCGTTTGTTAACCGGCCATCATTAAGCAGGATCGGTGCCTGGTGCCTCTCGAACGGAGTCGCCGGCCGATCGTGATAGCCACTAGTCCCGCCATAAATTAGCAAGTCTCATCGGGTCGCGGGGGACGCGCTTACAGATTAAAAAGGATGGGTTTTGGAAGAAACGGGGCAGACGAAGGCAACCTCAGATCGGCACGTGTACACTGTCTCTATCCGTGTTTATAATAAAACTATAATTGTCACCGTTTATACAACTGTTACGTTCTACTGTCTACGAACCATATATTCCACTCTACATATATATATTGTTCTCAGGTCGTGGCGGCCGTCGGTGGCGAGAAACAAGCTTTACGCTAGGTGACAGCACCGCTCAGTGGGCAACATTGTTTTTCGGCTAGGATATACAATTATTGCATGGCAGTGAAGGAAGAAAATTGGGTGGTTAATGTGCTCTGCTATACACGTGTCGTATGTATGTAAATGATCGTTTTTTTTTTAAATCTTAGCCTTGATTTGAAAGAAAATTAGACGCGAAAACATGAAATTCTAAGACTGACGTAAATGTAGATTGCGCGTTCAGCGGGAAACGTTGATTTATGTGTCATGGCACGTAACATGCTTTGCACAAATTTAAATGTGAATTATTTTTCAGCCGAATAATATATACATGCATATATATATGGCTCCAAAATGACGGCTTTGAATTTGGTTATACACTCACCACATACACACACGTACACGCACGCACGCACGCACGC
>NW_014579772.1:15859-17402 GCF_000485595.1 Priapulus caudatus
TATAAAGGAGGTCGTACTGTATAAAGGAGGTCGTAAGGAGAACTTCAGTTCAGATAGCAGATAGCGTTTATAGAATGTTTCAGGTTCAATTAGGGTGGTTTACCGATCGTATGAATGCTCTCGAACAAAACATGCACGATTAACACACACGACACCAGACACGTAGACTCGGTCGATTTTTTCGGGGGTTGGCAAGCTTAGTAAATTTTTGTTTGGCACCGCAACGGACGATGATGTCGAACAACTGCAACAACACATAGCTGCCATGCAAGTATCCCAGACACAAACCCACCATATCATAGATCAAGCACTCACCGTCATTAATTATACGAAAATTCATACGCAAATGAACACAAAAATTCTAAAAGACGTTATACAAGATACAAAGAATATAGCAACGGCGGTAGATATAAGAAACGGTGACACGGCAGATCTATGAGTGGCGAACACAGGCTGCGCACGAATCCGTCATGATGTCCCGGCTACAGTTAGCGCTAGCTGGTTTGCAAATCGCGTTTGGGCATGCACGGGAGCAGGTGGATGCGTTGCTGCATCATGTCTCGCCATTTTACTGTCAGGTAGACTGCCGGCGGCACTGGTACCGCCTCAGCAGCTTAGTACAATTCTAGCCGCCATAGAGGAATCGCTCCCTCCCACCGTCACTTTACCGTACCCCACCCGTTACTCAATTATTACGTTACTACGATATGATTACAGCCGTAGTCGTACCCGTACCAAGCGCACTACATGTACTCGCGTTCATATCATTGTCAATATCGAGATATGGATTTCCGAATATATGAGCTAATTTTACCACCGGTTTTTCTACCTAATAGTACAATTACGGATGCAGGACCTGCTAGCCAAACAGCAGCATATTATGAAACAGATACTAGGTATATCGGGATTAGTCGAGACAGGTCAGTTTACATATATCCAGACGAGTTTAGACTGCAAGCATGCCTGCAACAGCACCGGGTAGTTTGCGATGTATACTCTCCTATCTACCCAGCTTCGGCGATAAATTCATATGCGATTGCTCTATATCAGAATGACGTTAACCAGGTTCAAACATTGTGTCACAAGCGTGTTGTTTTCTACCGGAATCCCCAGCCACAAGCGAGGTATATATTGCCCATGGCCAGTGGTTACTTTCTACAACATCGCCATTTAAAATTGTTATAGCGTGTCAAGCGCACTCTGGGGCGCAAGTTAAAGGCACAGAACTCACCGTAAAGGGTCAAAGGCTCATTCAATTACGTTCGGGATGCAGGCGAGGCGGATTCCGCATTTTTTACTTTACCCCTTATTTTTCCACGAAACCAATGTATCAGTTACCGGCCCAGCGCAGGCCCTGCCCGAAATCATTAGTCAGATTCCTCAAATCTGGAAACAGTTGTACGATTTACGCCCGGGGCCATCAATTCCAATTGTTTTTTTCTCTTATCTTTTTTCTCCTCCACGTTTTCACGTTCTTTTATACGCGATTATTACGTATTACCCGCGAGTTAAAAAAAATAAAATATATATATTATTATGGTAA
>NW_014579772.1:17530-21044 GCF_000485595.1 Priapulus caudatus
TGTGTGTGTGATCACTTAGTGTGTGTGTGTGGTGTGTAGTGTGTGTGTGTGTGTGTGGGTGTGCTGTGTGTGTGTGTGTCGTAGTGATGTGGTGTGTGTGTGAGTCGGGTGCTGTAGACGGTGCGCGGTGTGTGGTGTACCCTGCTGTGTGTGTGTGTGGCGAATGCCGTGTGTAATCGTGGCGCGCGCGCGTGAGTGTATGGCGTGTGCGATGTCATGTGCCGCGCGCGCGGTGCGTGTATGCGTGTGTGTGTATGTGCGCGCAGGCGCGTGCGTGGCGTCTGCGTGCAGTGCGTGCGTGTAGCGTGTAAGTGTAATTGCTGATGGTATAACCCGAATTCCAAAGCGTAATTTTGGAGCCATATATATAATGCAATGTATATATATTCGCTGAAAAATATTCACATTTAAAAATTTGTGGCAAAGGCATAGTTACGTGCCATGAAACACAGTAAATCAGAGCGTTTTCTGCTCATCATTCTCACATTTCACGTCAAGTCTTAGATTTCATGTTTCCAGCGTCTAATTTTCTTTCAAATCAAAGGCTAAGATTTTTAAAAAAACGATCAATTTACATACATTACGACACGTGTATAGCAAGAGCACATGTACCACAGAGCCGCGAGGCAACCATCGGCACCAATATTTCTCACGGCCTGATCTAATTTCCTTACCTTACACATGCCTGCAATAATTATATATATCCTAAGCCGAAAAAAACAATGTTGCCGCACACTGAGCGGTGCTGTCACCGATAGCGTAAGCTTTTTCTTCGCCACCGACGGACGTGCACCTGCGGAGCGTCTGGCCGGGCCACAGACCTGACTCTGAGAAAGCCAGATAATATAAGTAGAGTGAATATGTTCGCTAGACGTAAGATGAAACGATAACAGTTGTATAAACGGTGAGCAATTATAAAGTTTTATATAAAACAGGATAGAGACAGTGTAACTCGAGCCGATCATGAGGCTTGCCTTCGTCCTGCACACCGTTTTCTTTCCAAACCCATACTTTTTAATCTGTAAGGGCGCGTCCGCCCCGCGAACGCGATGAGACTTGCTAAAATTTATGGCGGGACAGTGGCTATCACGATCGGGCCGGCCGACTCCTTCGAGAGGCACAGGCACCGAGCCTGACTTAATGATGGCCGGTTAACTGAGACCGGCGTTGTATACGTGTTGCTATCCCCCGGCGATGAGGGACGTCACGTGATACAGTTGAGCGTATACTTGCAACAGTTCAAAATCTTCCAGCAGAAATGATACCACAGTCATACCTCCGTAGCTAACTGGCGCTATTATACATATCCCTAAGCCCTAACGCCTAACCCTAACGCGTAACGCTCTAACCCCTGATCCCTAAACCGCTGAATCTAACACTAAGTGGCTGCCACCATTGCGGTACTGTTCCTGTGCCATCGCCAGGAATAAGCAAATTTGCCCGTTGTATACTTATTGAAGTTAATGTGTTTGAGCAAGTACAACCATTTATGAAATGCGTTCTGATCCCGTTGAAATGATGTGTGCTGCTTAAAGTATGTATCTAATGACTTCTGTGTCGCTTCGCCGCCGTACGCCTGAACATGGCACCTACGGTTAATTGGCCATGGCTAAAGCGGGGCCGACTACATTTCACCCGCCCTGGAACAAAGTCCGATGAAATCGGCTTAGCCCAAGTCATCCCGACTTGAGAAAACTGCTTACTGTAATTTTTTTTTTTGGAGGGCGGACGGGCTTAAGTGAGGCACGGGTAATGTGAAAAGGCTGTACTATCATCGTGATATGGCCTGCTTGTAAGCTGTAACCGCTTAAGTAATAATCGTAAAATACTGATATCATAACCGTAACCGCAGCAATATCACATAACTATAGTCACGACCGCACCGAGGAATCGTAACATTCATATCACATCGCTATTTGCCCGTAAAAAATAATCGCGTGCAAAACCTCATCGTTACAAAATACTGGCAATATCACCATAACTAAATACTAATGACCATCTACCGCGTACAAATCGGGAAACATATAAATCATGTCCCCTCGCAAGGAACAACACGTCGAACGCGTACCACATCGCCATAATACCAAAATGCGTACCAAAGCTAGAAAAAGATGGCGTACAATTATTTAAAAGTCCGCATGCAATACAACACGTTAAAATCGCAGAACTAAAAGATTATAATTCGCGAGCAAAAGTTTCAATTCGTGTAAAAAGATTATAATTAGCTTAGCACACACACACACACACACACACACACACACACACACACACACACACGCTCAGGAATTCACGAGGTAGCGTTTAGCGTCGCACTGGCGTGGAGGATGGTTAGTGATTGGCTTTGTTAGGCGTGCCACCGGTCTGAAGAGATGGATGGGTAGTGTATAGGAAACACAATCACGGCCTATGTGGCAAGGCAGATGCCTCCTGTTTTATTCTCTCTAAACTAAGCAAGAGAGCGATAGAATAGAGAGTGAGAGAGAGAGAGAGAGAGAGAGACACACGCATCGCGCGAAAGCGAAAGAAAGGGAGAGGGGTGAGAGCGAGGGAGAGAGAGAAATAAAGAAATAAAGAGAGCGAGAGCGAGAGAGAGAGAACGAAAGAGAGAGAAAAAAAAGAAAGAAAGAGAGGGAAAGAGAGAGAGAGAGGGGGAGCGAGAGAGAGAATGACTCGTGGTTTCTTCTGGGCTTTGCAGCTACCGTCCCTCATGCTCTCCGCTCATAATGAAAGGTTCGACAACACTCCTGGCAACAAAGCAAATGCTATCGCCGCCGGCGTCGTCGCTGTCGCCGCTTTCAGCGACGACAATGATCGTCGGGAGACCGAGGAGAGTGTGAGAGGAGAGTGTGAGCAGGGAAGCCACGGGTGAGTGGATGAGAGAAGCTGCAGCAGCAGCGTCCGGGCGCTGATTGATGCCGGCTAATAACACTACGACGTTTATTAAACTTTGGCTTCAGCTCGGCTTCATTCCGGCTGAATATTGCGACGGTAAAAGGACGAGAAAGGCTGAGGTGGTTGAAGTGAGCGTGCGTGCGTGCGTGAGTGAGTGTGTGCGTGCGTGCGTGCGTGCGTGTGCGTGCGTGCGTGAGTGTGTGCGTGCGTGCGTGGAGAGGGAAGCCTGTGCGTCATCCTGTGCCGCTAGTCCGTGAACTGTATGGCGCGCACATAGCAATATGTGCCTTACGCTCTTTCATGCGTTCTAACAGAAAACGGTCGAGATTGCATGCGTGAACAAACGAACGAGCAACTCGCGGACGAGGCGCTCTGATTCATCGGCTTGGCTTCTTATTAAAAAGGACTAGAGTAGAAAAAGAATGTCGAAAAAATGTAACAGGCGGATTTTTAATGGAACAGTTAGGCATGATGCTTTTATGCGCGTGCCTCGGCCCGAGTAACGTTGGGGGGTGTCTCCCTGTCCTTCTCTCTCTCACCCTCTCATGTATGCACACGCACACGTACACGCACGCACGCACGCACGCACGCACGCACGCACGCACGCACGCACGCACGCACG
>NW_014579772.1:23171-25085 GCF_000485595.1 Priapulus caudatus
AGAGAGAGAGAGAGAGAGAGAGAGAGAGAGAGAGAGAGAGAGAGCAAAGGGTACGCACATGCCGCTACGGCTCGGTTTCTTCGTGAATTATTGCGACATTAAAACGTAATGAGGAACGATCTCAGCTGCAATAAAAACATTAGCAGAGACGGATGCAGTGGTAGTAATAACAGCAGTAGTGGCGGTGGCGGCGCCGACACCAGAGACAGCAGCAGCGCTGGCCGTATCAATACCACCATACTGCAGTAGTAGCAGCAGTAGCATCGGCAGTGGCAACAACAATACAGCAGCAACAACATCGTCATCGCCACCATCATCATCATCATCATCATCATCATCATCATAATCAACAACAACAACCACAACAGCAGCAGCAGCAGCAGCAGCAGGAACAGCAGCAGCAACGGGAACACCAGCAGTGGCTCCTCCTCCTCCTCCTCCTCCTCTCCTCCTCCTTCCCTCCATCCTCACTACGTTACCTGCGACAGCAAACGTATAGCCTCACAGACTGACAGCTGATTTCGAGTTTCGGCAAATATATAGCTCGCTGTTTGCTAATTAGTGCAAAAGTCGCTAATTACTTGTCACATCCGGGGCAAGGAGTCCATGCTGGAGGTTAGCCCACGCTCAACCCTGTGCGCAAGCGATGTATGTTTGGATCTTGCTAGATAACTAACTTTATGTTAGAAAGTTGTCGATCTCTCTAAAGTTATTATGGATTTTGACGGGCACGTTCGAAAATAATAGAGAAGGGGGCGTGACTATAACGCTAGAGGGCGTGATAAGATATGAGGTGGTGAGTGGGTAGATGAAAATGGGATTTTAGTCATTAGATAAAGGGGTAAGAGTGGATAGAATGGGCGGTAAAAGAGTGCAAGGATGAAGTGGTGGAATAGCTATAAAAATATGGAATGATTAGGTAACATGAACGAGTATGGGTAGTTACATGAAGGGTGCGTGGTTAGATGACGGGGTATTGGTGATTAGATAGAGGCGTATGGGATAAGCAAAGATAGTGGAATGAGAAGTGGTGAGATGAAGGGGGACGTACATGCGATTATATGAAAGAGTTAGCCTTAAGTTTTAGTAAAAGGTTATTATATTAGGTTTCGTAAAAGTTTGCCTATATATCTAATTTAAAGACGGCTAAACGTTGTTCTACACGCGCGCCCTCTCGCGGCATGGTTCCTCATCGTCGGACACCCCACGCGCCATGTTTCTTTCTCATCCATGTAATGTCCGCCGTTACGAAACAACTCTAGAAACGAGAGCGTTTTTTTTATCTGTCGCGACCGCGTATACCTCCGAGTACCCATACTGCACAACGATCACAACCCCCCCCCTCCCCCACCCATCCGTTCATAAACGCGAATGCGAAAATGCTTTCTGCTCAAATTTCCGAATTAGTTTACGCGTAAATAGTTTACCGTGTGCGTGTTAATACACTCCTGTATGGATTCTCACGAGGGAGCCACGCGGTGGCCACTAGAGGCAGTACTATCATACTGAGTTGGTGCGTTTGTATAGCGTGCTAATTTACAGACGCTAGCAATATTTTCCTCGCATATACTGCGTGAGTGGTGATGTATCTGCCGCGCGTTATGTCCGCACCAGAAGGCCGCTGAACATAATTCTGTATGACGCCTTGTAACGTAACTGCATGTACAGGAAGTAGTGCATATACGAATAGGAGAAGTATCATCCGACTCCACTCAACAAACCTAACTTACCAACAACGACCCCTACGACGATGACATCAACACCACCACCACCACCAACGACGACGACGACGACGACGACAACGACAACGACAACGACGACGACGACGACAACGACAACGACGACGACAACGACAACGACAACGACAACGACAACGACGACGACAACGACAACGACAACGACGACGACGACGAC
>NW_014579772.1:25865-26206 GCF_000485595.1 Priapulus caudatus
GTGCGTGCGTGCGTGCGTGCGTGCGTGCGTGCGTGCGTGCGTTCTTGCGTGATTCCATCATGCGTCGCATCTCGCACCCGCGCGCAATAAGAACACAATTCTTCTCTTTTAATGACTTCATCTATGATTCATGAAGCACCGACGGCAGGCGCTTGTGTCCGCGTACGTGCGTCGCTGAAGAGAGAGCGAGAGAGAGAGAGAGAGAGAGAGAGAGAGAGAGAGAGAGAGAGAGAGAGAGAGAGAGAGAGAGAGAGAGAGAGACGAGAGAGAGAGAGAGAGAGAGAGAGAGAGAGAGAGAGAGAGAGAGAGAGAGAGAGAGAGAGAGAGAGAGAGAGAGAGAG
>NW_014579772.1:28939-29173 GCF_000485595.1 Priapulus caudatus
CGGGGATACAGGGATGTATGAATGCGGGGATACAGGGATGTAGGGATGCGGGGATACAGAGATGTAGGGATGCGGGGATACAGAGATGTAGGGATACAGGGATACAGGGATGTATGAATGCGGGGATACAGGGATGTAGGAATGCGGGGATACAGGGATGTAGGGATGCGGGGATACAGGGATGTATGAATGCGGGGATACAGGGATGTAGGAATGCGGGGATACAGGGATGTA
>NW_014579773.1:0-3392 GCF_000485595.1 Priapulus caudatus
GCTTCATCAGCTGTTACAGGTGTTACAGCTTCATCAGCTGTTACAGGTGTTACAGCTTCATCAGCTGTTACAGGTGTTACAGCTTCATCAGCTGTTACAGGTGTCACAGCTTCATCACCTGTTACAGGTGTTACAGCTTCATCACGTGTTACACGTGTTACAGGTGTGTGCGTGATGTTATTACAGGTGTCGCACCTCATCCGCTCGGACCATGATGAGCACAGCAACGTGTCTACGATCCTCAGCTTCTGCAAGCACTGCGGTGAGGATTACGCCGGCCTCGTGCCGCGACGCTACCGCCTGCTCGCTGAGAAACACAGCGTCACCATACCCCGCAGCACGGTGAGTGTGTGACGGAGGCAGTGTCATCGTCATTGTCATCGTCGTCATCGTCGTCATCATCATGATCAAGATTAAGATAACCATCATCATCGTTATTGTTGTCGTCGTCAACACCGTCATCATCATCATTGTCATCAGCACTGTCATCATCATCATCATCATCATCGTTGTCATCATCGTCATCATCATGATCATCTTAACCATCATCATCGTTATTGTTGTCGTCGTCATTACCGTCATCATCATCATCATCATCATTGTCATCAGCACTGTCGTCATCGTCATCATCATCATCATCATCGTCATCATCGTTCTCATCATCAATGTTGTAATCATCATCCTCATCGTCATCATCATCATCCTCATCATCATCACCGTCATCCTCATCATCATCATCATCATCATCATCATCAACGTCATCATTTACGCGTGTGTGCATGCGTCTGTGTATATGTTCACTCATCACTCTCACCATCATTGTCAAATCTACGTGTGCGTATGTTCACTTGTCGCTCCCCTGCCATCTTTATTGACAGATCTACGCTTGCCTGAGAGTAGACAAAGGTGAACATTATCGCACGCCCGTGCGTAGATCTATCAATAAAGATGGGCGGTGAGAAGTGACAATAGAGTGAACATTACGCACGGTATAGATCTGTCCGATGAAAGATGGGCGGTGGCCAGCAACAAGTGCAACATACGCACGCTGCTAGATGACTGTCAATAAGATTGCAGCCATAGGTGGGAGCGAACAACGTGAACATACGCACACGGTAGATCTCGTCAATAAAGATGGTGGGGAGTGACAAGTGACACATCACGCGACGCTGTTAGATCTGTCAATGAAAGATGGTGGTGGAGTGACAAGGTGAACTAGCACACGTAGATCTGTCAATAAAGATGCGGGGATAGTGACAGGTGAACATACCCGCGTAAGATCTCGGTCAATAAGAATAGCGGTCGGGGAGTGACAACTGGTGACCATTACGCACACGTAGGATCTGTCAATAAAGATGGGCTTTATATCTGTGGGAGCGGACAAGTGAACATCGCACACGTATGATCTGTCAATAAGAATGGTGGCCGCTTAGCCGAACAGTGCGCATACGCACGCGTAGATCTGTCAATAAGATGGGTGGGGGAGTGGACAGTGAACAGTTACGCAATGCGTAGATCTGTCCAATACAAGTATTGGCGCGGTGAGGTGACAAGGTGAACATACGCACGCGTAGATCTTGTCAATAAATGATGGCGGGGAGGCACAAGTGAACAGTACGCACACGTAGATCTGTCAACTACAAGATTAAGTGCGGTTTCTGAGATGACACAGTAAACAATACATGGCACACGTAGACTCTGATCACATTAAACCGATTGGACGGGTTGAGGCGCTGCAAAGTGGGGCAACGCACACGGTACATGATCTTGTCAGATAAAGATGGCTGGTGTTAGAGTGCACCCACAAGATACAGTGAACCTTCTGTACTGGTGAGGGTCAGTGCACACTCATCGTGCGCTTTAGATCTGTCAATAAAGATGGCTGGCGTTGAGAGTGGGCTGAGATCGCTGACAACTTGTGTAGCTTACGCACACGCTCGCATCTGATCAATAAAGATGGCCGGGTTGTTGAGGAGTGACAATATCATACGTCATCACGTAGATCTGTGGTCAATAAAGATGCGCTCGCGGCTACTTGTGAGCGCTCGCTGGAACTTTCGCACGCTATAGCTCTGTCAATAACAAGATGGTGGTTTTCAGGCGTTGACTAACGCTATAAGGATTCGTGCATTTAGCGGGTCGCACTCTCGCTCAATAAAGATGGCGTGAGTGAGCGACAATGTGAACATACGCCTACGCGTAGATCTGTCAATAACGATGGCGGTGGGAGAGTGAAAACGTGACATACGCGACACGTAGATCTGTCAATAAAGATGGGCCGGCGGTGAGAGCTGACACGAGTGAGCATACGCACAGCGATAGGCATCTGTCAAATAATAGATTGGCGCGCGTTAGGAGTGACAAACGTGGAACATACGCCACACGGCTAGATCTGTCAAAGAAGATCGTGCGGGAGCGACAAGTGAATCATTAACGCTAGCGCGTAGATCTGTCAATAAAGTATGGCTCGTGGTTATGAAGAGCTGACAAAGTTCGAGCATCAGCACACGTAGATCTGTCAATAAAGATGGCGGTTGAGGGGAAGCATGCACAATGGGCTGAACATACGCACACGTAGATCTTGTCAATTAAAAGATGGTGTCTTCGGAGGACAATCCGTGAACATACGTTCATACGCCTTGTTAGATTCTGCTCAATAAGATGCGGTGAGGAGTGACAATCGGTGCAGCATAACGCACGCGTTAGATCTGTCAATTTAAAGATGGCGGATGAGAGTTGGGCAGATGGCTGAACATTAGCCACGCGTTAGATCTGTCAATATAAGATTTGACGTGGGAGCGTGACATAGTAAACAGGTACCGCACACGTATAGATCTGTCAATAGATGGCGGGGAGCCCGACAAAGTGAACATACTGCGACGCCGTAGATCCTGTCCTAAAGGATAATGGGCGGTGCAGAGCTGACAACGGTGACATACGCACACTAGATCTGTCTCATAAAGTGTGGGGAGTGACAATCGTGAACATAGCGCACCGCGTAGATTCCTGTCAATAAAGATTGGCAGGGAGCGACAAGTGCAACATACGCACACGTAGGGATCTGTTCAAATAAAGAGGGTGCTCGCGCGCGCGCACACACTTCGCTGAAACCTACGCACGCGTGGATCTGCTCAATAAAGATGGTGCGCTGGGTCAGGACACACCGGGAACATACGCACAGGTAGTGCAAAATGATGGTGGGGTCAGCGACAAGTGAACATCCGCACACGATGATCTCAAAAAGATGGCACTGAGGAGTGTGCGCTTTTCGCAACGTAGAATCTTGTTCAATATAAGATACGGGGAGGCGACAATTGCTGAACATTACGAACACGTTAGCTCTCGTCATAAGCATGGTGGTGAGAGGAGCAAGTGTAAACATACGGCACGCG
>NW_014579773.1:5027-8040 GCF_000485595.1 Priapulus caudatus
TTTACAGGTGTTACAGCTTCATCACGTGTTACAGGTGTTACAGCTTCATCAGCTGTTACAGGTGTTACAGGTGTGTGCGTGATGTTATTACAGGTGTCGCACCTCATCCGCTCGGACCACGACGAGCACAGCAATGTGTCAACGATCCTCAGCTTCTGCAAGCACTGCGGTGAGGATTACGCCGGCCTCGTGCCGCGACGCTACCGCCTGCTCGCCGAGAAACACAGCGTCACCATACCCCGCAGCACGGTGAGTGTGTGATGGATGCAGTGTCATGGTCATTGTCATCGTCGTCATCATCGTCATCATCATGATTATCTTAACCATCATCATTGTTATTGTTGTCGTCGTCATCACCATCATCATCATCATCATCGTTGTCATCATCGTCATCATCATGATCATTCTCATCATCAATCTCAGCGTGTGTTTGTGCGTATGTTCACTCATCACTCTCACCATGCATTGTCAAATCTACGTGTGCGTATATTCACTTGTCGCTCCCCACCATCTTTATTGACAGATCTACGTGTGTGTATGTCACTTGTCACTCCACGCGCCATCTTTATTGATAGATTCTACGTGTGCGTATGTTCACTTGTTGCTCCCCGCCAATCTTTATGGACAGATCTACGCGTGCGTTGATTCACTGTTTGGCTCCCCCGCATCTTATGGACAGATCTACGCGTGCGTATGTTCACATTGTCACTCTCACCGCCATTTTATTGATAGATCTCCGCGTGGCGTATGTCACTTGTCACTCTCACCGCCATCTTTATTGATAGATCTACGCGGCGGAGAAGCAGCGCGGCATTCCGCAACCATCTTTATTGACAGATCTACGTGTGCGTTGTTCACTTGTCGCTCTCGCACCGCCATCTTTATTGACAGATCTACGCGTGCGTATGTTCACTTGTCATTCTCACCGCCATCTTTATGATAGATCTACGCGGCGGAGAAGCAGCGCGGCATTCGCAACCATCTTTATTGACAGATCTACGTGTGCGTATGTTCACTTGTCACTCCCCACCATCTTTATTGACAGATCTACGCGTGCGTATGTTCACTTGTCACTCCCCACCATCTTTATTGACAGATCTACGTGTGCGTATGTTCACTTGTCACTCTCACCGCCATCTTTATTGACAGATCTACGCGTGCGTATGCTCACTTGTCGCTCCCACCACTTTATTGACAGATCTACGCGTGCGATATGCTCACTTGTCATCCTCACCGCCAATCTTATTGATAGATTACGCGGCGGAGAAGCAGCGCGGCATTCGCAACCATCTTATTGACAGATTTACGTGTGCGATGTTCACTTGTCGCTCCCCACTCATCTTATTGACAGATCTACGCGTGCGTATGCTCACTTGTCTCTCCCCTGCCATCTTTATTGACAGATCTACGTGTGCGTATGTTTACTTGTCCACTCCCCACCATCTTTATTGACAGATCTACCGCATGCGTAATGTTCACTTGTCACTCTCCCGCCATCTTATTGATAGATCTATGCGGCGGAGAAGCAGCGTGGCATTCGCAACCATCCTTTATTGACAGATTACGCGTGCGTTGTTCACTTGTCACTCTCACCGCATCTTTATTGATAGATCTACGCGGGCGGAGAAGCAGCGGGCGGCATTCGCAACCATCTTTATTCACAGATCTACGCGTGCGTAGCTCACTGTGTCGCTCTCACCGCCATCTTATTCACAGATCTCGCGTGCGTATGCTCACTTGTCACTCTCACCGCCATCTTTATTGACAGATCTACGTGTGCGTATGTTCACTTGTCACTCTCACCGCCATCTTTATTGACAGATCTACGCGTGCGTATGTTCACTTGTCACTCCCCACCATCTTTATTGACAGATCTACGCATGCGTATGTTCACTGTCACTCTCACCGCCATCTTATTGATAGATCTATGCGGCGAGAAGCAGCGTGGCATTCGCAACCATCATTTATTGACAATTTACGCGTGCGTATGTTCACTTGTCACTCTCACCGCCATCTTTATTGATAGATCTACGCGGGCGGAGAAGCAGCGCGGCATTCGCAACCATCCTTTATTCACAGATCTACGCGTGCGTATGCTCACTTGTCGCTCTCACCGCCATCTTTATTGATAGATCTACTGAGGCGCGAGAAGCAGCGTGGCATTCGCAACCTGCTCAACGACTACTACCAGTCGCTGTTCGACACCTGATGCGAGCCACAAGAGCGGCAGGCGATGGAGAGAAATCGACGCATCCTTCACACGAAGGGGGAGCTGAGCCAGGAGAGGCGGAACGCCACGAGGCAGCGATCGTAGGCCTACCCAGAAACTACTCACCAAACACACAGGCCTTCTCTGTAAGCCATGGCAGGAGGAGAGGGAGGGGGGAGAGGAGGCAGGAGGAGGGAGGGAGAAGGAGGAGGAGGAGGAGGAGGGAGGAGGAGGGGAGGGAGGGAGGAGCAGGAGAGGCGGGAACGACATGAGGCGGCGATCTGTAGCCTACCAGAAACTACTCACCAACACATCAGGCCTTCTCTGTAAACCATGTGGAGGGGAGAGGTAGGGGGGAGGGGGAGGGAGAGGAGGAGGAGGGGAGGGAGGGGAGGAGGAGCCAGGAGCGGGAACGCCACGAGGCGGCGATCGTAGCCTACCAGAAACTACTCACCAACACACAGGCCTTTCTCTGTAAGCCATGTGGAGGGTGGAGAGGGAAAGGGGAGGAGGAAGGAGAGCAGGAGGGAGAGGAGGAGGAGGGAGGGGAGGAGGAGCCAGAGAGGAGGGAACGCCATGAGGCGGCCGATCGGAGCCTACCAGAAACTACTCACCAACACACAGGCCTTCTCTATAAGCCATGGGAGGAGGAGAGGGGGAGGGGAGGGAGGAGGAAGGAGGAAGGAAGGGGAGCGGGGAGCCATGGACAGCCGGAACGCCCACGAGGCGGCGCATCGTAAGCCTACCAAACTTACTCACAACACACAGGCCTTCTCATGTAAGCGCATGTGGAGGTGGAGAGGG
>NW_014579773.1:11075-17879 GCF_000485595.1 Priapulus caudatus
ACCGCCATCTTTATTGACAGATCTACGTGTGCGTATGTTTACTTGTCGCTCCCCCGCCATCTTTATTGACAGATCTACGCGTGCGTATGCTCACTTGTCACTCTCACCGCCATCTTTATTGACAGATCTACGTGTGCGTATGTTTACTTGTCGCTCCCCCGCCATCTTTATTGACAGATCACAAGTGAACACACTCTCACCGCCATCTTTATTGACAGATCTACGCGTGCGTATGCTCACTTGTCACTCTCACCGCCATCTTTATTGACAGATCTACGTGTGCGTATGTTTACTTGTCGCTCCCCCGCCATCTTTATTGACAGATCTACGTGTGCGTATGTTCACTTGTCACTTTCACCGCCATCTTTATTGATAGATCTATGCGGCGGAGAAGCAGCGTGGCATTCGCAACCATCTTTATTGACAGATTTACGCGTGCGTATGTTCACTTGTCACTCTCACCGCCATCTTTATTGATGTCAATAAAGATGGTTGCGAATGCCGCGCTGCTTCTCCGCCGCGTAGATCTAGATCTACGCGTGCGTATGTTCACTTGTCACTCTCACCGCCATCTTTATTGATAGATCTACGCGGCGGAGAAGCAGCGTGGCATTCGTAACCTGCTCAACGACTACTACCAGTCACTGTGTCGCCACCTCGATGCAAGCCACAAGGAGCTGCAGGCGATGGAGAGGCAGAATCGACGCATCCTTCACACGAAGGGGGAGCTGAGCCAGGAGAGGAGGGAACGCCACGAGGCAGCGATCGTAGCCTACCAGAAACTACTCACCAACACACAGGCCTTCTCTGTAAGCCATGTGGAGGTGGAGAGGGGGAGGGGATGAAGGAGGAGGANCCCCTATATTAGGGTAATACCCTAGCAGGGTCTGAGGCAGTGCCCTGTAAGTAAACAAATATTCTGCAGCGTATGTTATGAATATTCATTATAACCTTATATATAAGTATATATAAGTATGGGAGAGATAGATCAAGATATCTGCATAGCATGAAAATAAATCGCCCCCTCTACTGCACTACGTCCTTCCCTGCCTCCCTCCCCCACAGATAAGTGTTCATAGATATGTGACATACATGATTTTTTGCACCGGCCCAGAAGGCTGTTAACAGCAATTTTTTACCAGCCCTCGCCATAATTTACCAGCCCTCATAAATTTTGTTTGTAAAATCAATTTCATGTTTCACGCTTGCATTTTCGAATTCAAATTTGTAAAATATTGATAAATAATGGCGTGATATCCTTCAGGTAAAACAGTAATAAGCTATGTGCTCATTAATGCTATAAATAAAAATGTAGTACTCTCTAACACGGCTGAAACCACCGGCTCGGAGGGCCGATGTTTTGCCAATGTTACCGGCCCTCGAAATAATTTGCCATCATATGCCGGTGGGCCGGTGCTCATTTCGCGCCCTGATAAGTAAATATATGTAAGTATGGGAGATCTAGCCATCTGCATGAAGATAAAGCATCCCCTCCACTACATACTCTACGCACTACAGTACGTTCCTCCCTTCCTCCCTCACCATCTCTCCCTTCCTCCCTCCCCCGCAGATCAGGGAAAAAATTACCTTTTTTTCACGGGAGCTCTTTTTCAAAAGTCTGTGGACAAAATAGCTGTCGTCAAAAATTTGACGGGAGCTATTTTGAGCCTCACGGGAGCGATTTCGGAGGTTTGAAGAGCGAATCGCTCATCGCTCCCGTGTATTTTTTACGCTGCCGCAGATACTGTTCAAGGACAGCGACCACGCAGTGGCGCCCCCTACCGCGGCCGAGACGACTGACGAAGCCCTGCTGGAGGAGGAGATGGCCAACCTGGAGATAGAGGATGCTCGGGAAGCTGAGGAGAAGCAGGAGGGGGGAAGCCACGAGCCGGAGGAGGCTGCAGCACCCGCGGTGGTTACAGATGGTAAGGGGGGGGAGGCTTAGTAGGGCGGCGTCGTCGATGGTGGTGTTAGAAGGGTTGTTTAACATCATTGAGTGTGCACGCGCGTGTATGTGGTGGCGTGTGCGTGTTCGTCTGTGTCGGCGCATGTGTGTGTGTGTGGGTGAGTGCACATGTGCGCGCATGCATGTGTATGAGTGTGTGGCGCGGTGCGCGTGTGCGTGTATGTGTGCGAGTGCGTGTTCGTCTGCGTGGGGCGTGTGTGTGGGTGAGTGCGCAATGCATGTGTATGTGTGTGTGCGCGTTTGTGTGTGTGTGTGTGTGCGTGCATTCGTGCGTGCATGTGTTTGAGTGCATATGTGTATGTCCATGTATTCAAATCACAAAAATAAAATAATAAATAAATATTATGAAATAATAATCAAAATAATTAAAAATCATCAAATAAATAAATAATAAGAAATAAATAAGTAAATAAATATCCAATGAATTATTAATTAATAATCAAAGCGCTGCCCTACACACTCCTCGTCTAGCCGCAGGAGCCGAGGAGGAGGTGGAGACCTCTGGTGGCAGCATGATGAAGCATCTCATGGACGACTACCTCGGGCGTTTGCTGCAGTGCATCAACAGAGATCTCATCGACAAGGCAGCGATGGACTTCTGCATGAACCTGAACACGAAGGGAAACCGCCGCAAGCTCGCGCGATGCCTGTTCCTCGTGCCGCGAACAAGGTAACGTACGTGTGTTGCGTGCGGGTGCGTGCGTCTAGCTGCATACATCTTAGTGTGATAGTCCGAAGGGCCGGTGGCATTAGCAGCAGTCTATGTTGTCGTAGTGACGTCTAGGCGGCAGTCTAGCCGCAAGCTCGCGCGATGCCTGTTCCTCGTGCCGCGAACAAGGTACGTGCGTGCGTGCGTGCGTGCGTCTAGCTGTGATAGACACTTGGTCTTCACTTGGTGCTGATGGTGGTTTGAGCAGTGGTTTATGTCATCGCAGTGACTCATCACAGATCTAGGTGGCAGTCTAGGTGCACGCATCTTAGCTCGATAGTCTGTATGTAGCTGGTGGCGTTAGAAGCAGTCTATGTCATCGTAGTGACACTCATAGGCAGCATCTATGTCATCTTAGTTGACACTCATAGGGCAGCAGATCCATGTCAGATTGTAGTGACACTCATAGCAGCAGTCTATGTCATGTAGTGACACTCATAGCAGCAGTCTATGTCATCTAGTGACACTCATAGCAGCAGTCTATGTCATCGTAGTGACACTCATAGCAGCAGTCTATGTCATCGTAGTGACACTCATAGCAGCAGTCTTTGTCATCGTAGTGACACTCATTGCAGAGCAAGGTGGCAGTTTAGTTACGAATCTAGCTGCATGTATAGGTGGAAGTCTAGCTATAAATCTTGTAGTAGGTCTAGGTGACAGTAATAATCTAGTCTTGGTTGAAACCGATAGGCTAGGCGAAAATCTAGGTGGGCAGTCTAAAAGAAACCGCAGACAACCGCAAAAATTCCCCCACGGGTTTTTTGTTTGTTTAATACATTCAGTATTCGTTTAATCGCCTCGCTCGTCGCGGCGGCATCCCAGCGATGCGGTTGCCGTGGTAACGCGCTAACGCTCGCTGTGTCTCGTCGTTCCAGGCTCGACCTGCTGCCGTTCTACGCCCGCCTGGTGGCAGCACTGTTCCCGTGCGTTCCGGACGTCGCCACCGACCTCGTGCCGATGCTGAAGAGCGAGTTCAAGTTCCACGTGAGTGTCGCCGTGGCAACCGTCGTCCGCGGTTACCGTCGCCCGCGGCAACCGTCGCCGCCGTGTGACGCCGCCCGCGGATACGCCCGCAACCTCTCTGTCTCCTGATGAATTGTGTTAATTGTGCAAATCGATTCTGCCGTGAACAGATACGTGTGTGTAAGAGACAAATGCTATCGGTAGTTTTCTTGCTCATTCGAGCGCAGTTATAGAGTGAAACCCTGTCTATTACAGTAACAACCCCTTGTATATAAAATGGCCAAGTTTTTTTCTTGTCGGTTTCATCTTGAATGATTCTTATATAACAGGGAAAATCGAAATTTACGTTGGACAAATGGTCGCCGTTTTTTCGACAGTTGAATGTTAACCGTGTTAAAGTAACACTGGATTCGCCGTGGTAACATCATGCCGCCATCGGGCATCACGATTGTGAACGACGATGGACGGAACCGGGTGCGCCCCCTGGTGACTCGGATGTGGCGTCGGGCCGAGCGGCGGTAGCACGTTCTTGGTGTTGTTACGTCGTGTTCGTCGTTTCTTCGCCGGCAGCATGCGGAAGAGGCACCAGCTGAACGTTCGAGTCTGAAAGGTCAAAGGTCGTTCGCTCATCGGCGAGCTCAACCAAGTCAAGATGTACACAAAGGCTGAGTCACTCTAACTGCCTCAAGGTCAGCGAGTCAAGGGTCAGGGTGGAGGGGCCTGTAACCTGTGAGGTAGTTGTTTGTATGTGTGTGTGTTCATTTATAGGGCCTGTTTTATTTGGGGTGTAGTGGGGTTATCTGTTCCAACTATCGCATTCCATAACCGTCCGCCTATGCCGCTTACGCTGTCCAACCAATCTGTCTGTCCGTCCATTCCTCGAGTCGCATCTATCGCATCAATCCGTTCATGCAACACACGCCACACATTCCAATCCATTCGCATTCATACAGCATAGCTGTCCTGTCAGGCTATGTGTGTGCGTGTAGGTGCGTGCCTACATGTGTGTTAGTGGTGTGTGGTGTGTGTGTTGTGTATTGGAATGCTGTCCCGTCGTGTTTGCAGCTGCTGTTGTTTGATGTTCACGCACACTGAACGTGAGCTCGGCATGCAACCATCCCCATCCATACCTCCATACTAGACCATCGTGTGTGTGTATGTGTGTCCCGTGCCTACATGTGTTGTGTGCGTGGCGTGTGTGCGTGCCTACACTGTGTGTGGTGTATATGAAGACTTGTGTTCCATCCGTGTTTGGCAGCCTGTTGTTTGACTTATAACGCACCTTAAACGTGGAGCTGGCGTGCAACCAATCCATCCTTCACATCCACCATCGTGCGTGTGTAGTGTGTGTGCGTGGATACATGTGGTGTGTGCGATGTGTGCGTGCGCCTACATAGTGTGTGTGTGTGTGTAAATATTGAAGACTTTGTTGTTCATTCGAGTGTTTGCAGTTTGCTGCTGTTGTTTGACATTAAACGACGCACCTTAAACGTGGAGCTGGCGTGCAACGCATGCCATCCTATCCATCCACACATCGTGCCCGTGTGTGTGTGGTGTGCGTGGATACATGTGTGTGTGTGCGTGCTGTGCGTGCCTACTATGTGTGTGTGTGTGTGTATATTGAACGAGCTTGTGTTTCTCGTGTTTGCAGCTGCTTGTTGTTTGACTCAACTACACCTTAACGTTGGAGCTGGCAGTGCAACATCTCATCTCATCCATCCACCAGTAACGTGCGTGTTGTGTGTGTGTGAGTGGATCAATTGTGTGTGTGTGCGTGTGTGCAGTGCCTACATGTGTGTGTCCGCTAGTGTGTATATGAAACTTGTGTTTCTTCGTGTTTTGCAGCTGCTGTTTGTTGACTTGCACTCACCTGAACCGTGGAGATGGCAGTGCAAACCTGACGTGGAGACGTTGCCGCTTCATGTTACCGATCACCGACTCCTACACCTGAACCAAGGTCTACCATGGTAAGGGCGTGTGCTAGCAGAACTCTTAGTCTGCTGCTCGTTTGTGTGCATATGCGTAGCGTTCGCGTTGCGTGCTGTGCGGTGCGTGTGTGATGTGTAAGTGTGTGCCAATACAGTGCGTGCGTGCGGTGTGCAGTTCGTGTTGCGTGTGTCCCGGTGCGATGTGTGGCATACGTGTGTGTGTGTGGCCGTGCGTTCCGTGTTGCGGTGTGCAGTGCGTGTTGTGTGTGTAAGTGTGGCATATGTGTGTGGCATTGTGTGCAGTGTCAGTTCGGTGTTGCGTTTGTCGTGCGGTGTGTGTGTAAGTGTGTGCATGCGTGCGTGCGTACCGGTTGGTTGTGTGTGTCGGTGCGTGTGTGTGTGCATACGGCGTGTGGTGCGTGCAGCTGTGTTTGTGTGTATGAAGTGAGTGTTAGTACATGTTACATCATAGTAGCGCGGTGCGTGTTGTGCCTCCAACGTGCGTGCCTGCGATGGCGTGGGTGGTATCCTGGTGTTTTTATCATGTGTAATCTCATAGTGCATTCGTGTTTCCACAGCATAACCGATCATTGATCTCCTCACGAGCCCACCATCCCCTGGGGCGTGATCTCACCTCTTCCCTCTGCTCATCTCTTCACTCTCTCGCTAACTGATCCATCTCCATCTCGTCTCTACTCTCATACTCTGCTGCCACTGCTCTCTCTCTCAGTCTCTCTCATCGTCTCATGCTCTCTCCTCGTCATCTCTCTCGTCTGAGTCGTCTCTCGCTCTCTCTCTCATCTCTCTTCTCTCTCTCTGGCTCTCTCTTGTCGCTCCTGCTCCTCTGCGCTCTCTCTACTCTCGGGCCCTCATCATCTCTCTCTCCTCTCTCTCTCTCATCTCTTCTCTCTCTCCGCGTCCTCTCTCTCTCAGCTCGGTCTCTCATCTCTCTCTCTCTCTCTGCCCCTACTCTCGCTCCTCTCTGCTCCTCTCTCCCTCCTCCCGTATCTCTTCCATTCTCTCTCTCCACTCCTCGTCATCCTCTCTCTCAGTCCCTTCTTCCCCCCCCCATCTCTTCTTCTCTCACTCTCCATCTCTCCTCCTCTCTGCCTCTCTCTCTCTCTCTCTCTCTCTCTCGTCCGCAGCTCTCTCTCTGCTCATCTCTCCCTCCCCCTCTCTCTCGTCTTATACCCTCATCTCTCTCTCATTCTCTCCTCCCGTCCTTCTCTTCTGCTCCT
>NW_014579773.1:17904-18116 GCF_000485595.1 Priapulus caudatus
GAAGCTGAGGAGAAGCAGGAGGAGGGAAGCCACGAGCCGGAGGAGGCTGCAGCACCCGCGGTGGTTACAGATGGTAAGGGGGGGGAGGCTTGTAGGGCGGCGTCGTGATGAAGGGCGTGTAGAAGGGTTGTTAACTCATTGAGTGTGCACGCGCGTGTTCGTCTGTGTGGGCGCGTGTGTGTGTGTGTGCGTGCGTTTGTGCGTGCATGTGT
>NW_014579773.1:18126-20189 GCF_000485595.1 Priapulus caudatus
TTATTTTTGGTAAAATCTTAGAAAAGTACTTAATAGTCCTTTTTTTTTTTTATAAACTTGTCTCGACTGAGAGTAAGAATTGTTGTATATATAATACGGAATAATTAAATCTGCTGTGCAATTGTGTATATATAAATATTATTAGTGTACTTTATGTACTTTAGTGTAAAAAAGTATTATTTTGGCCTCCAGAAAGGGTCTTATAAGTCCTTATTTCAACATAAGTCTTACTACTATGAACCCTGTATCGGTGTTTTTTCTTCGAGTCGCAGTTATAGAGTGAAACCCTGTCTATAGAGTACACCCCTTTATATAAAGGCCAGTTTTTTCGGTTTCTCTTGAGTGATCCTTATATACGAGAAAATCGAAATTACGTTGGAAATTGTCGCCGTTTTTCGTCGTGAATGTTAATCGTTTAAAGTAATCACTGATCGCCGTGGCAACACGATTGTGAACGACGACGCGGAACCGGGTGTGCCCCCTGGTGACCGGATGTGGCGTCGGGCGAGCGCACGCACGTTCTTGTGTTGTTGACGTCGTGTCGTCGTTTCTCGCGGGCAGCTGCGGAAGAAGGACCAGCTGAACGTCGAGTCGAAGGTCAAGGTCGTTCGCTTCATCGGCGAGCTCACCAAGTTCAAGATGTACACGAAGGCCGAGTCACTCTACTGCCTCAAGGTCAGTGAGGTCAAGGGTCAGGGTGGGAGGGGGTGTAACTGTGAGGTGTTGTTGTATGTGTGTGTGTTCATTTATTGGGCTGTTTATTTGGGTGTGTGGGGGTTATCTGTCCAACTATCCATCCATCCGTCCGCCTATCCGCTTACCTGTCCAACCATCTGTCTGTCCGTCCATCCCTCGATCCATCTATCCATCAATCCGTTCATGACAACCACCCACTCATTCCATCCATTCATTCATACAGCTAGCTGTCCTGTCAGGCTATGTGTGTGCGTGTGTGCGTGCCTACATGTGTGTGTGTGTGTGTGTGTGTGTGTGTATTGAATGCTTGTCCCTCGTGTTTGCAGCTGCTGTTGTTTGACTTCACGCACCTGAACGTGGAGCTGGCATGCAACCATCCATCCATCCATCCATCTACCATCGTGTGTGTGTATGTGTGTCCGTGCCTACATGTGTGTGTGCGTGCGTGTGTGCGTGCCTACATGTGTGTGAGTGTATATTGAAGACTTGTGTTCCATCGTGTTTGCAGCTGCTGTTGTTTGACTTAACGCACCTTAACGTGGAGATGGCATGCAACCATCCATCCATCCATCCATCCACCGTCGTGTGTGTGTGTGTGTCCGTGCCTACATGTGTGTGTGTGTGTGTCCGTGCCTACATGTGTGTGTGTGTGTGTGTGTGTATGTGTGTGTGTGTGTGTGTATATTGAAGGCTTGCGTTCCCTCGTGTTTGCAGCTGTTGTTGTTTGACTTCACGCACCTCAACGTGGAGATCGCATGCAACCATCCATCCATCCATCCATCTACCATCATGCGTGTGTGTGTGTGTGTGCGTGCGCGTGCCTACATGTGTGTGTGCGTGTGCGCGTGCCTACATGTGTGTGTGTGTATATTGAAGGCTTGTGTTTCTTCGTGTTTGCAGCTGCTGTTGTTTGACTTAACGCACCTTAACGTGGAGCTGGCGTGCAACCATCCATCCATCCATCCACCATCGTGCGTGTGTGTGTGTGTGCGTGGATACATGTGTGTGTGTGCGTGTGTGCGTGCCTACATGTGTGTGTGTGTGTGTATATTGAAGACTTGTGTTTCTTCGTGTTTGCAGCTGCTGTTGTTTGACTTCACTCACCTGAACGTGGAGATGGCATGCAACCTGCTGGAGACGTGTGGCCGCTTCATGTTCCGATCACCGGACTCCTACCACCGAACCAAGGTCTACCTGGTAAGGGCTGTGTGCTAGCAGAACTCTTAGTCTGTCTGTCTGTGTGCATGCGTGCGTGCGTTCGGTGTTGCGTGTGTCGGTGCGTGTGTGTGTGTAAGTGTGTGCATGCGTGCGTGCGTTCAGTGTTGCGTGTGTCGGTGCGTGTGTGTGTGTAAGTGTGTGCATGCGTG
>NW_014579773.1:21660-26202 GCF_000485595.1 Priapulus caudatus
CTCTCCTCCTCCTCCTCTCTCTCTCTCTCTCTCTCTCCTCCTCCTCCTCCTCCTCTCTCTCTCTCTCTCTCTCTCTCTCTCTCTCTCTCTCTGTCTCTCTCCCCTCTCCCGCCCTCTCTCACCTCTCTCTCTCTCTCTTGCTACAGGAGCAGATGATGCGTAAGAAGAGCGTCATGCACATGGACAGCCGGCACGTGACTATGATCGAGAACGCCTTCTACTACTGCAACCCGCCCGAGGTGCAGCGATCGCAGGAGAAGGTTCGGCCACCCATGCACGAGTACATACGCCGCCTCATCTACAAGGACCTCTCCAAGGTCACCATAGAGAAGGTATGTACGAGGGGAAGGAGGAAGGAGGGAGAGAGGGAGGAGGGGAGAGGGAGAAGGTCAGACCGCCCATGCACGAGTACATACGCCGCCTCATCTACAAGGACCTCTCCAAGGTCACCATAGAGAAGGTATGTACGAAGGGGAGGAGGAAGGAAGGAGGGAGGGGAAGGGGAGAGGGAGAAGGTCCGGCCGCCCATGCACGAGTACATACGCCGCCTCATCTACAAGGACCTCTCCAAGGTCACCATAGAGAAGGTAGCGTTACGAGGGGGAGGAGGAAGGAGCGGAGCGGGGAAGGAAGGAAGGAGGAGGGAAGAGGGAGAAGGTCCGACCACCTATGCACGAGTAGCATACGCCGCCTCATCTACAAGGACCTCTACAAGGTCACCATAGAAAAGGTAGGTACGAGGGGGGGAGGAAGGAGGGGGAGGGAGGGAAGGAAGGAGGAGGGGGAGGGGAGAGGGAGAAGGTCAGACCGCCCATGCACGAGTACATACGGCCGCCTCATCTACAAGGACCTCTCCAAGGTCACCATAGAGAAGGTATGTACGAGGGGGAGGGAGGAGAGAAGGAGGGGGAGGGAAGGAAGGAGGGAGGGAGGAAGGAAGGAAGGAGGGAGGTGGAGGGGAGAGGGAGAAGGGTCAGACCACCCATGCACGAGTACATACGCCGCCTCATCTACAAGGACCTCTCCAGGGTCACCATAGAGAAGGTAGGTACGAGGGGGAGAAGGAGGGAGGGGAGGGGGAGGGAGAAGGTCAGACCGCCCATGCACGAGTACATACGCCACCTCATCTGCAAGGACCTCTCCAAGGTCACCATAGAGAAGGTATGTACGAGGGGGAGGAGGAAGGAGGGAGGGAGGAGGAGGGGAGAGGGAGAAGGTTCAGACCGCCCATGCACAAGTACATACGCGCCTCATTCTACAAGGACCTCTCCAGGGTCACCATAGAGAAGGTAGGTACGAGGGGAGGAAGGCAGCGGAGGGGGAGGGGGAGGGAGAAGGCAGACCGCCCATGCACGAGTACATACGCCACCTCATCTGCCAAGGACCTCTCCAAGGTCACCATAGAGAAGGTATGTACGAGGGCGAGGAGGAAAGGGATGGTGGGGAACATTCAGTATGTAACTAAACTTTGGGTTCACATTGCTGGAGCTATGGATTTTTGGCCTTCACGTAGCAGGTGCTACGGTTCCATTGTCCCCCCCCCCCATCTCTCCCTCTCTCTCCCTCTCTTTCTCTCTCCCTCTCTCCCTCCCTCTCTCTCTCCTCCCTCCTCTCTTCTCTCTCTCTCTCTCTCTCTCTCTCTCTCTCTTCTTCCTCCTCTCTCTCTCCCTTCCTCCCTCTCTCTCTCTTCCTCCCTCTCTCTCTCCTTCTCTCCACGCTATCTCTCTCTCTCTCTTCCTCCCTCTCTCTCTCTTATGTTAAATGCTCTCTCTCTTCCTCCCTCTCTCTCTCTCTCTCTCTTCCTCTCTCTCCCTCCCTCCTCCCTCTCTCTCTTCCTCCCTCTCTCTCTTCCTCCCTCTCTCCCTCCCCTCTCTCTCTCCCTCCCTCTCTTTCTCTCTCCCCACCTCACCTATTGGCTTCACGTTGCAGGTACTACGGCAGCTGAGGAAGCTACCGTGGAACGACCGTGACGCGGCGTCGTACACGACCAAGATGGTCTGTCGTGCATCAGCAACGTCAAGTACAACAACATACACTGCGTCGCCAACCTGCTCGCCGGACTCGTGCCGTACCAGGTACGTCGGTCGTTCGCCTGCCAGCTGTGTTTTTCTCGTTAACCTGCCAGGTGTGTCTATCGGTCACATGGCAGGTGTGTCTATCATTCACCTGTCAGGTGTGTTTTTCTCGTTAACCTGTCAGGTGTGTTTATCGTTAACCTGCTCAGGTGCGTTTTTCTCGTTAACCTTTTCAGGTGTGTTTATCGTTAACATGTCAGGTGTGTCTATCATTCAAACTGTCAGGTTGTTTTTCTCGTTAACCTTTCAGGTGTGTTTATCGTTAACCTGTCAGCGTGTGTTTTTCTCGTTAACCTGCCAGGTGTGTTTATCGTTAACATGTCAGGTGTGTCTATCCATTCAGCTGTCAGGTGTGTTTTTATCGTTAACCTTTCAGGTGTGTTTATCGTTCACATGGCAGGTGTGTCTATCACCCTAACCTCCTCCCCCTCCTCTACAACTAACCTCCTCCCAGTCTCTAACTAACTTCCTCCCCCTCCTCGCTAACTAACCTCCCCCTCCTCCTCTCTAACTAACCTTGTCCCCCTCCTCTATAACTAACCTCCTCCCCGCTCTCTAACTAACCTCCTCCCCTCCTCCTCGCTAACTAACCTCCCCCTCCTCCTCTCTAACTAAGCTTCTCCCCTCCTCTCTAACTAACCTCCTCCCCTTTCTCTCTAACTAACCTCCTCCCCTCCTCCTCGCTAACTAACCTCCCCTCCTCTCTAACTATGCTTCTCCCCCTCCTCTCTAACTAACGCTCCTCCCCTTTCCCTCTCTAAATAACCTCCCTCTCCTCTCTAACTATGCTTCTCCCCCTCCTCTCTAACTAACTCCTCCCCTTTCCTCTCTAACTAACCTCCTCCCCCTCCTCCTCTCTAACTAACCTCCTCCCCCTCCTCTATAACTAACCTCCTCCCCCCTCTCTAACTAACCTCCTCCCCCTCCTCTCTAACTAACCTCCCCTCCTCCTCTCTAACTAAGCTTCTCCCCTTCTCCCCCTCCTCTAGGAGCACGTGGGACCTGTCAGGTGTGTCTATCATTCACCTGTCAGGTGTGTTTTTCTCGTTAACCTGTCAGGTGTGTTTATCGTTAACCTGTCAGGTGTGTCTATCATTCACCTGTCAGGTGTGTTTTTCTCGTTAACCTTTCAGGTGTGTTTATCGTTCACATGGCAGGTGTGTCTATCACCCTAACCTCCTCCCCTCCGCTACAACAACCTGCCTCCCAGTCTCTAACTAACTTCCTCCCCTCCTCGCTAACTAACCTCCCCCTCCTCTCTAACTAACCTCCTCCCTCTCCTCTATAACTAACCTCCTCCCTCTTCTATAAACTAACCTCCTCCTCTCCTCCTCGCTAACTAACCTCCCCCTCCTCCTCTCTAACTAACCTCCTCCCTCTCCTCTATAACTAACCTCCTCCCCCCTCTCTAACTAACCTCCTCCCCCTCTCTAACATAACCTTCCCCTCCTCCTCTCTAACTAACCTCCTCCCTCTCCTCTCTAACTAACCTTCCCCTCCTCCTCTCTAACTAACCTCCTCCCTCTCCTCATAACTAACCCCTCCCCCCTCTCTAACTAACCTCCTCCTCCTCTCTAACTAACCTCCTCCCGCTCCTCTCTAACTAACCTCCTCCCCCTCCTCTCTAACTAACCTCCTCCCGCTCCTCTCTAACTAACCTCCTCCCCCCTCCTCCTCGCTAACTATCCTCCCCCTCCTCCTCTCTAACTAAGCTTCTCCTCCTCTCCCCCCTCCTCTAGGAGCACGTGGGACCTCAGGTGGTGGACGCCGTGCTAGAGGACATGCGGCTGGGCATGGAGGTGAACCACCCGCGCATGAACCAGCGTCGCGTGAGCGGCGCAAAATTCCTCGGCGAACTCTACAACTACCGCCTCGTCGAGAGCGCGGTCGTCTTCAAGATGCTCTACTCGCTCGTCACGTTCGGCGGGGGCGCCACCGCGGCGGACGGCGACGCGGTGACCTCCGACCTCGACCCGCCGGAGCATCTGTTTCGCGTGCGGCTCGTGTGCACGGTGCTGGACACGTGCGGTCAGTACTTTGACCGCGGCTCGAGCCGCAAGAAGCTGGACTGCTTCCTGATCTACTTCCAGGTGAGAGAGGGGAGGGAGGACTGGGGAGGGTAGGGGGAGGGAGGGAGGGGAAGGGGTGGGAGAGGGGAGGGGGAGGGAGGGGGACAGGAAAGAAAGAGAGAGAGAGAGAGAGAGGAGAGAGAGAAGAGAGAGAAGAGAAAGAAAGAAGAGAGAGAGAGAGAGAGAGAGAGAGAGAGAGAGAGAGAGAGAGCGAGAGAGGAGAGAAGAGAGAGAGAGAGAGAGAGGGAAGAGAGTAAATAGGGAGAGAGAGAGAGACAGCGGAGAAAGGAAGAGAGAATGGGGAGAGAGAGAAGAGAGAGAGGCGAGAGCGAGCGCCACTTGACCTTTGAGCGCCTTTGACCTCCGCAGAAGTAGCGTTCTTGGGGCGAAGAGACCCA
>NW_014579774.1:0-1376 GCF_000485595.1 Priapulus caudatus
CTCTCCCTCTCTCTCTCTCTCCCTCCCCCTCTCCCTCTCTCTCACTCTCTTTTTATCTCTCACTTTCTCTCTCTCTCATTCTTTATTATTTATCATAACTCGCATATTAAATGTCGTGATTTACATCTTACACATCTTACATCATACACATACACATACATATTTATATCTTACCCATCCACGCGCATCGCCTTGGATACTGTTGCTAGGTCGGTAAAGTTCGTCTGCTTTATGCATATGTTCACGTATTCACCTTATTAACTCCGCCAGGGGCATGGCGGAGGTTATGTTTTCACCGGCGAGTTTTTGAGTGTTTTTGTGGGTTTGTTNTATTACACTATATTACACTGTATCTCAATGTATTACAGTGTACTACACTACATTACACTATATTACACTATATTACACTATATTACACTGTATCTCAATGTATTACAGTGTACTACACTACATTACACGTTATTACACGTTATTACACTATATTACACTATATTACACTGTATCTCAATGTATTACAGTGTACTACACTACATTACACGTTATTACACTATATTACACTGTATCTCAATGTATTACAGTGTACTACACTACATTACACTATATTACACTATATTACACTATATTACACTTTATTACACTGTATCTCAATGTATTACAGTGTACTACACTACATTACACGTTATTACACTATATTATACCATATTACACTGTATCTCAGCGTATTACAGTGTACTACACTACATTACACGTTATTACACTATATTACACTATATTACACTGTATCTCAATGTATTACAGTGTACTACACTACATTACACGTTATTACACTATATTACACTATATTACGCTGTATCTCAATGTATTACAGTGTACTACACTACATTACACGTTATTACACTATATTACACTATATTACACTGTATCTCAATGTATTATAGTGTACTACACTACATTACACGTTATTACACTATATTACACTATATTACACTGTATCTCAATGTATTACAGTGTACTACACTACATTACACGTTATTACACTACATTACACGTCATTACACTGTATCTCAATGTATTACAGTGTACTACACTACATTACACGTTATTGCACTATATTACACTATATTACACTGTATCTCAATGTATTACAGTGTACTACACTATATTACACTATATTACACTATATTACACTATATTACACTATATTACACTATATTACACTGTATTACAGTGTACTACACTACATTACACGTTATTACACTATATTACACTATATTACACTGTATCGCAATGTATTACAGTGTACTACACTACATTACACGTTATTACACTACATTACACGTCATTACACTGTATCTCAATGTATTATAGTGTACTAC
>NW_014579774.1:2381-4124 GCF_000485595.1 Priapulus caudatus
TCAAAAAAAAATACCAATAATAAATATAACAACGAAAACTCGAAAATTTACGAAGTACGTCTGCTTTAATGTGCTCTGCGCAAACAAAGATAAGCAGCCAAGTGAGCATTTTATTTTTGGCGGCATTTTCTCGCAGGCACTCGGGTACTAATTCGTATTTTCGAGTTTTTCGTATTTATCTCCTACAATAAATCGCCGGATCTATCTGTCTGTCTGTCTTCTTGAGACCAGTAAGAGGTCACCCGTGAGGTATATTCTCAATCACCATGATGCGACGACCATTTTAAGCCAAAAACAATTTGCACAAAAACGCCAAATTAAGGGCAAAAAAACAAACAACAGATTTCGGTCAAAGTAGCGTTTACACACCCATGTCGTGAGTTTGGTTAGGGTTAGGGTTAGGGTTTTTAAACCTGGGGTTGTCAAATAGGATTTGGCCCAGATTTCCCCCAAAAAAATACTAGCGCAGCAGAAAAGTTAACAATAACAGCAATCCTAGCGCTCGACTATACACTGCAGCAGAAAAGTCAAGACGAATCCTAGAACAGCAAACAGCGCTCAACTATAGTCAGGCTCAAAATCAGGCAATCGCATGAAATGCCGAAACGCAAGCAATAGCACAAAACGCATGAAATAGCAGAAAAGCAGTAACCCCCAAAAAATCCCGGGCATCGCCGGGTAGCCCAGCTAGTATATATATAAAGAGAGAGAGAGAGAGAGAGTGGGGACATCTCAAAATCTCGCAATTAAGACGCAAGGCACCGTATTTCTCCACTTATCTTTCTATTAATTTCATCACACAGCTGCTACTGTATATAATGCACGCACAGTAAACAACAGGCCTGCATGTATAATGCACACGCGGTATAGGCTGAAATGAGAACTCTATATGCTGCAGAAGTTGATTGACATGAGATCGCTAAGTGGTACAGACACAGATTGACAGGCCAGCACTAAGTCTCCACGAGCAAACAGAAATCCACCCTCCGATGAAAGTCGTCATCCTATAATTAAACTTCTTCAAAGTATTTCAACTATCTTCAAACGAGCACGCACGCACGCGCACATGCACGCACGCACGCAAACTCTGGCGCGCAAACAAACACGCACAAGCGTATGGAAATACAAGCACGCACGTACGCACGCACGCACGCACGCACGCACGCTCGCTCGCACGCACGCAAACTCTGGCGCGTAAACACGCACGCACAATTACATGGAAATACACGCACGCACGCACGCACACACGCACGCACGCACACACGCGCGCACGCACGCGAACTCTGGCGCGCAAACACGCACGCACGAGCACATGGAAATACACGCACGCACGCACGCACACACGCACGCACGCACACACGCGCGCACGCACGCGAACTCTGGCGCGCAAACACGCACGCACGAGCACATGGAAATACACGCACGCACGCACGCACACACGCACGCACGCACACACGCGCGCACGCACGCGAACTCTGGCGCGCAAACACGCACGCACGAGCACATGGAAATACACGCACGCACGCACGCACACACGCACGCACGCACACACGCGCGCACGCACGCGAACTCTGGCGCGCAAACACGCACGCACGAGCACATGGAAATACACGCACGCACGCACGCACACACGCACGCACGCACACACGCGCGCACGCACGCGAACTCTGGCGCGCAAACACGCACGCACGAGCACATGGAAATACACGCACGCACGCACGCACGGACGCGGGGGCGCACACA
>NW_014579774.1:7063-8282 GCF_000485595.1 Priapulus caudatus
ACATACATACATACATACATACATACATACATACATACATACATACATACACACATACATAATAAAGTGATGTGTATTAGTCGGCGAAATCTTTCTTCCTGATGAATGTAATAGCAGCCGTCTGGCGACAACTGCACGCTATTTTACCGGCAAACTAATAAACCGTCTACGCCTATGCTGACATGATCGTGTGGCTTTCGGCAACCGCAGCAAGAACTTCTCGTCAGACATCATGTCCAAGTATACATACATTCAAGCTGCGAGATGTGTGCGTGCTTGTCATAGAGTGCTCCGTTAAGCAGAGAATGAAGAGAAAAACGGTGATATTTGTTACATCCAAAGACTAATTTTTAGCTCGTCCGGCAGGATAAAGGCAGCATTGCTACAGACAACCAGCCCTATGACGCGACCAGAGGTTTGAACAAAATATTAGGAGCGTTATATACAGCCGCGCCGTGCAGTAAATTAAATGAAATAACTTCTTCTTCTGCCAGTAGAATCTATAGGGGATTGTTATAGAGGTCAGTGACGGAGTTGTTCATGCTAGTTAGTCGAGTCGGGCGTGTCGTCAGTCATATTTATCGTGTGAACCTACTCCCGCGCCAGTCGTTAAGCCTTCAAGACTGCATCGCGTACAATCCCTCGATAGTTGGGGTTTATATATATATATATATATGGCTGAAAATTGTCCTCGTATTCTCGAAGACGAGATAGCGAGCATGCGTGTGTGCGCGTGTGCGTGCGTGCGTGTGTGCGCGTGTGCGTGTGTGTGTGTGTACGCGCGCGTGTGTGTGTGTGTGCGTGTGTGCGCGTGTGCGTGTGTGCGTGTGTGCGTGTGCGTGCGTGCGTGTGTGCGTGTGTGCGTGCGTGCGTGCGTGCGTGCGTGTGTGCGTGTGTGCGTACGTGCGTGCGGGCGTGCGTGCGTGCGCGTGTGTGCGTGTGTGCGTGCGTGCTAGTGCCATAATCACTATCATCCGCGTCTTCGATTGGCTGGTGTGAACTACTCCTCAAACTCCTCTCCACAGCATCTCCGCATCCTCACAGCATCCTCTCCGCATCCTCTCCGCATCCTCGCAGCATCCTCTCCGCATCCTCGCAGCATCCTCTCCGCATCCTCTCCGCATCCTCTCCGCATCCTCTCCGCATCCTCGCAGCATCCTCTCCGCATCCTCTCCGCATCCTCTCCGCATCCTCGCAGCATCCTCGCAGCATCCTCGCA
>NW_014579774.1:9609-11986 GCF_000485595.1 Priapulus caudatus
ACACACACACACACACACACACACACACACACACACACACACACACACACACACACACACACACACACACACACACACACACACACACACACACACACACACACACACACACACACACACACACACACACCAGCACGCAATTCCCGCACATACGCTACATTTATGTGTTTATACACGTTAGATGCTAACAGCACGAATTACGCTGCTTGCTGTCACAGGTTCAAAGGTTAAACTGACTCGTGATTGCAGCTCCTCCCTTTATATTACCAGCGGAATGGAGAGCAAACAAAGAGTTAAGTTCTAAAAATGTAAAATGTTAACTTCTAACAATGTTTTTCGCGCGTATGCTTTCGAATAATTTTACAGATGATAAGATACACAATTACGTGAAAGGAATCTTCAAAAATAGACAAAACAAAATGTGCTTTTAGTGACGTAGGCGTAACATAAAGATATGTCGCACGTAAATTTAAATTATAGTTTATGCAATAGGCTGCAGTAGAGTGAAATACGTCGTATCATTTCACTTCGGAGACTGACAGACTTTTATTGCCCCATTTTGCAAAAGCTGTCAATATAATTTAGAACCTTCTCTGTTATTTCTAGTATCGAAGCGTAATGTTAATAAAGCGTAATTAGTATGCTATATTCGTAATTAGTATGCTGATCGTAATTAGTATGCTAACTGCTAATGTAGTGTGTTTTAATGTGATTTATATGCTCGTCTGCTCTTGCTCTGATGCTCTAGTGTAGCAATGACTTTTAATCCTTATCAGATCGCAATGAAATCAAAAACCTTTATCATTTAAAACCCGTGTATATTTAGAATGGATTATAAATCAGAGTTTAATCACCAGAGTGTCGCTGCTTGAGCAATCCGGAAGCTAAAACATATTCAAAATACTTGCCATTATTACTTACTTTATACTATAGTGAATTCAGTTCTGTTCATTTTAATTTCCATGCAAATTTTACTATGTAGAATGCAGTGACTGCCGATGACAGCAACAGTACAGTTGCAAAAAAGTCAGTTAAGCCATATTACTAAGCAACACAGGCCAACGCGACTCGTCAAGGACTAGCATGCATGGTACTGGCTTGTACTGGTGAACGACTCAGGCCATCGTGGTATACACCTCGCCCCATAACGGCAACCCCCCCTCCCATCCACACTGCGCATGAGCGTACGCCTGTCTAACAGGGCGCATGCGCATGGTCATGCATGGGGTTGACAGTTATTGTCCTTAGTAAGGACGTTTGCTACGGCGGGGGGGGGGTATATCGGGCTGAAACGGAAATATAACCAGCACCATGCACCTACACGCGAGTCCAATACGGTCGTAAGATTGCATCAATGCGAGCTATGAGAAATAACAACGTTCAGCCAACGCAACACCGCCAAAGACCACTTTTAAGTTTTCCAGTTTTTTTGACATTGTAAAGCGCCGCGTTTGAAAGAATCGCCATCTTTACATCGCCTAAACTCCCAAACGCAATCCCCGCGTTTTCTCTCTCTCTCTCGGGCAGACGCCCGCTTACGTATGTTTAACTAACGCGACCTGGAGGGATGGCCTAAATCAAATAAGTTCAGACGAAAGAAATCGCGAGATACAGAAAATAAATCGACGAACGCAGTAGTAATGTTTGTCGCACTGACTGACTGGCTCAGCAGTGATCACATACAAGTGCGACCAACGCAGTACGAACTTATCGGCGGAAATAATCTTCAAGCAAACCCCACATATGTCTACAGAGAACGCTCACACAAAAGGAAAGACCCCGCGCGCGCCGTGCGTGTGTGTGTACATTATGGCTTTTTTTTCCTTCTTCGCCGTCGTCGTCGTCGTCGTCGTCGAAATGGCAATATTCGGATTCCTCCTCGTCATCCGCCGCCACCACCGACGTATTCTTTGATCGCTGGCGCATCTCCTAAATCATGCTCGCATCACATTTTACGACGAGCGCTTTTCTGTCGCCGACGACGACGACGGAAAAAACGTGGCGCGAAGAAGGAGACAACGTGCTTACATGCGTCTAAATAGCTCGTTATAGGTGGCGCGGATCTGTGCGCACGGTGATGCCGGGCAGAGACACCCGCGCATACACGGTCCGCAAGCTAGCTGCTACCGCCGCTGCTACTGCTACTGCTGCTGCTACTGCTACTGCTGCTACTGCTACTGCTGCTGCTACTGCTACTGCTGCTACTGCTACAGCCGCTACCGCCGCTGCTACTGCTGCTACAGCCGCTACCGCCGCTACCGCCGCTGCTACTGCTGCTGCTGCTACTGCTGCTACTGCCGCTACCGCCGCTGCTACTGCTGCTACTGCCGCTACCGCCGCTGCTACTGCTGCTACAGCCGCTACCGCCGCTGCTACT
>NW_014579774.1:12921-17260 GCF_000485595.1 Priapulus caudatus
CTCCTCTCCGCCCCTCCCCTTCCCCGCCTCCCCTCCCCTTCCCCGCCTCCCCCTCCTCCCTCCCCTCCCCCGCCCTCCCCTCCCCTTCCCCGCCTCCCCCTCCCCTCCCCGCCTCCCCCTCCCTTCCCCCGCTTCTATAAAATACAGCTATACGAGGGGTTTAACGCTGTTCGGCTGTAACTCTAACACCGCAGCTTCCGTATCCGCCATGTTTGCTCCCTGTGCCCACATCCAACCAACCAGTTAATGAATAAATAATAATAATAATAGTTTATAAATAAATAGTTATTAGTTAAAGTCCGTAGATGTAAAATTTGCAAAACTCGTCGGCATGTAAAATAACAATGCGATTAGCGCTCAATCGATTATTTCGTTTCTAATCGCTCTCGCCTAATGGACGGCAATAATCAATAATGTTTAGCGATGGAGGCCGAGCATCGATTACTCAACTCGATGTTTAACTCGAAATGGCTGGTTATTAGCAAAGCGTAATTCGTCGTCAGGCGTCGCCACCGTCGTTAATCGCCGCTGCGGTGGTTGGGGCGGAGGTTGGTGTGCGCGCAAACGAGCGCAGACGGACTCGCTCTACCGTCGATAATTCAGCTCCGAAGTCTCGCGCTCGGAACAAAACCAGACGCACCGCTCAATTACCTCTTCCTTGCTTATTACTCGCCTCGCACGCGCACGAGTTCCTGCAGCTTTTTCTCTCTCTCGCGCGCGCGCATGTGCAGAAATATCGCGATGGCCGCCAGACGAAAAGAAGAGGTAATATCCTAATTTCAATTTAACTTGTTAATTTGTTTGCGGCGTAATAATTATATGCACGGTTTAGAATGATTATGTCTCGCTGCTTTGATATCGTTTTTTTTGTGTGCGTGCGGCGTGATGAGAAATTACTGAGAGTAAATTCGATAGAAAATATGCAAGGCAGAACGATTGCAGCACGCCCCCGCGTTTCCTAGCTGTCGGTAAACCGCAAACTAACCAATTATCCACGCTAAAAGCATTATCATGTCATGCAAGAGTAATGACATTTTATTAAATAATAAATTTAGCGATGTTTGTGATGATATGAATAATGGCCAATGAGTATTTTTCGAATATATTTTTTACGCAGTTTCTTTTTTACGAAGTAATTATGTCTCTGTGGTTGTACTCGGACACAGAAATCTATCTGAACTTCCGGAAAAAAATTATTTTTTTCTAGAAATAATGGGATGGATTTAGAATGGTTTCCTTTCGGAACAAGAAACAGGCGTTCTGTGCGTATCGATATGTCGATGAGGCAGGTGCGAGAATTGAATAGATTATCTTACGCGCGAACGCGCGCACGCACGCACACGCATGCACGCACGCACGCACGCACGCACTCACGCACGCACGCACGAACGCGCGCATGCACACACGCACGCACCCGCATACACAAATACACACGAACAAACGCACGCGCGCATACACACACGCACATGCACGCACATGCACATGCATAAATGCACGCACAAATAGTTTCTAAAACGCTCTCGACCGCCTGCCTACAGAGATGCCCTACATTCAATATGCGATTTACCATTTTTCAGATTTATTCCAACCCACATCGACGAAATAGGGATTGTATCAGTAGAGCATGGCTGAGTTATAGAATTACCACTGGTTTAGCTAATGTGTGTTGCTAACTGTTATGGCATACACATCAATAGTTCGCCTCGCTTATGCAAGCCCCCCCCCCAACAATACGTAGGTCTATGTTAAACCTATTAATTTATAGCTGCGTTATTTTTCAACTATATGTATTAATAAAAGATTTAATTAAAGATTCTAAACGTATTTTGGACGCGATTTTGTAAAGGAACTATGCGAAAAACGCGTAATAAAATGACTAGAAAATTACTATAGGTTCCTAGGAGCTTTGTGTGAGTGCGTGAATACGTACCATAGTGAATGAGTGCGCGCGCGCGTGCGTGCGTGCGTGCATGAGTGTACGTATCTGTCTGTCTGTGTGCATGCGTACGTGCGTGCGTGCGCACGTGTCGGTGTGTGTACGTGCATGCTTTAGTATACATGCAGGTGTGCGTGAGTAGGCTTACATTCCTTGAAACGCGAAAAAAACTCCCTTGTAAAAATATAAACAGCAAGTATGTCAAATTTGCACCTCGCACGCTCGTGTGCATTACCAAGACGCCTTTCACTGCAGGCGACTACTGCTACTGCTGCTGCTACTGCTGCTGCTGCTACTGCTGCTGCTGCTGCTGCTGCTGCTACTACTACTACTGCTACTACTGCTGCTGCTGCTGCTACTACTACTACTGCTGCTTGCTGCTGTTGCTGCTTGCAATGCTGCTGTTTGCTGCTGCCTGCTGCTGCCTATACTACTACTTACTGCTTGCTGCTGCTACAGCTGCTACTGCGGCTACTGCGGCTGTCGCTGTACTATCTTTCATGTTGCTTGCTGCTGCGTGCTACTGCTGCTGCTGCCTACGACTGCTGCCTACTGGTGCTGCTACTACTGCTTGCTTGCTTTACCTGCTGCTACTTGGTGCTGTTACTACTGCTGCTACTGCTACTGCTGCTCTGGCTACTGCTGCTACTGCTGCCTGCTACTTCTAGCCTGCTTACTTTCTGTTGCTGGTTGCGGCTTCTACCCTAACGCATTCTTGACTTGCTCACATTTTTTTCCCGTCGCCCTACGTATAATAAGATGTTTATCTGATATTATTGATATTATGATGTGAGGAAAACGAGAACACGTCTCGTGTCCGTGTAGCGAACTCAGATTTACTCATCTATCAGCTATCTCCTATACATTCGGCTTTCTATCTGCGCTGTGTCAGTCACCTTACACGTTATTATACAGCCGAAGGATGAAACAGGAAAGTGTACACCAGGGTGTGAGGAGCGAGGTAGTGAGCGAGTGCCTTCGGAAGGTCGGAGGAGCAGAGGAGGAGAGAGAGCGGGCGGGAGAGAGAGAGAAAGAGAGAGGAGGGAGAAGAGAGAGAGAGACGGAGAGAGGAGATAGAGAGAAATATATATAAGAGACGACGAGAGGAAAAGAGAGGAGAGGAGGAGAGAGAGAGAGAGAGAGGGCGAAGAGAGGCAGAGAGAGAGGAGAGAGGAGACGGGGGGAGAGAGAGAGAGAGAGAGAGGAGAGGAGGGACGAGGAGAAGAGAGACGAAGAGAGAGAGAGAGAGAGAGAAGAGGAGAGAGAGAGAGAGAGAGAGAGAGAAGACGAGAAATAGGCGATAGAGGTACAGGTGAACAGAGAGATGAAGCCAACACTGCATCAGCAGATGAGCATGATAGAAAGTATGAAAAAACGTAAACGTAATACGTTGCGAATTTAGGACGGAAGAGCAAACATTTCTCTTCGTCGGAAAAGTGCAATTGTATGCTTTAAAGCATATATTTACCTTGTTCTTACGTATCACGTGGAGGTTCCGGTTGCTATGGTTAGAGCGGCTATACAAACAGTGAACAAATGCCAAGGTCAACCCGTGAAGCTCGCTAATATAACAACACGATAATGGATTGGCTTAAAGGGATGGCGTGTTGCACGCTAATGCTCCAGTGATTTTCATTAAAAGCATAAATTTACTCAACCGTGGCGAACGCGACTATGATTACCAACATGCAGTAACACCGCGAGCGACGCGCGCGCGAGAGAGAGGGAGGGAAGGAGTAAATAGAGAGAGAGAGAATGTGTAAGAGAGAGATAGATAGAGAGAGAAAACGAGAGAAGGAAAGAGTGAATAGAGAGAGAGAGGGAGAGAGAGAGTGAATAGAGAGAGAGAGAATAAGAAAGATAGATAAAGAAGGCGAGAAAAAAAGAGAGGGAGGGAGAGAAAGAGAGAGAGACACACAGAGAGAGAGAGAGAGAGAGAGAGAGAGAGAGAGAGAGAGAGACAAGGATTGAGAGAGGAAGAAAGGAAAAGAGAGGCGTCGTAAATAGTTCATGCGCACCCGAGTCGAAGAAGCGATTTTCCTTCGGGTTCGATCGAAAATGGCGGCGAAAACGTTTGAGAACACGAGAAACAGCTTGTGCCAAGTGTGTGATACAAAAATCCTGTCGCTCTCCCGGAGCGAGAAAGGCGCCGGTTCACTAGCTCAGGGCAGCTGCTGCTGCTACTGCTGCTGCTGCTGCTGCTGCTGAAGAAGAAGAAGATGCTGCTGCTACTGTTGCTGCTGCTGCTGCTGCTGCTGCTGCTGCGGTTGAAGAAGATGCTGCTGCTGTTGCTGCTGCTGCTGCTGCTGCTACTGCTGAAGAAGATGGTGCTGCTGCTGTTGCTGCTGCTGTTGCTGCTGCTACTGCTGAAGAAGATGGTGCTGCTGCTGTTGCTGCTGCTGT
>NW_014579774.1:22863-24281 GCF_000485595.1 Priapulus caudatus
AATATATATATATATATATATATATATATATATATATATATTATACTAATATACTAGTGTCTCTATACTAACTAGTATAATAGTATATATAGAATTAGCATTTTTATGATGGGGGCAGAGAAAACCCGATTGAGTAGTATTGTTTAACATATGCGAAATGAACATGACTGACCACAGAGGTTCTTTATGTTGCGAGCTGTGGCAGTGTCCGTATAGTCAGTCGCTGTAACCAACTTTCGCTGGCGTTCATAAAAGGTGCTTTCGTTGCATAGACATGATCAAATATCGAAAAATTCTCATGTCCTAATTTGATTTCCTGCGCGAAAGGAAGCATACTGTGTGTACCAAGTATAAAAGCGCTTTTTTAAAGAATACTAACACAGTAACGCGGAGATTTCGATCCGACCCTTTTGTGCTAGTAGTAATGCACGAGCCATTTGCTGTCGGCCGAGCAAAGCAACGAAACGCAATAGAGAAATAAAGATCAACTTAAAATCGTGGTTGATTTTAATCGTAACGACACGTGATACGCGTGAGTGGTTCACGCTAGAGATCCCTGTCCCAGTGGAGAGAAGCTGCTTGCAGTTGCATGGGAAATGGTAGCAGAGGAGTATACTTGCAGTTGCACGGGAAATGGTAGCATTAGGAGTATACTTGCAGTTGCACGGGAAATGGTAGCAGAGGAGTATACTTGCTGTTGCACGGGAAATGGTAGCAGAGGAGGATACTTGCAGTTGCACGGGAAATGGTAGCATAAGGAGTATACTTGCAGTTGCACGGGAAATGGTAGCAGAGGAGTATACTTGCAGTTGCACGGGAAATGGTAGCATTAATTTAGTAGTATACTTGCAGTTGCACGGGAAATGGTAGCAGAGGAGTATACTTGCAGTTGCACGGGAAATGGTAGCAGGAGTATACTTGCAGTTGCACGGGAAATGGTAGCAGAGGAGTATACTTGCAGTTGCACGGGAAATGGTAGCATTAGGAGTATACTTGCAGTTGCACGGGAAATGGTAGCATTAGGAGTATACTTCAGATGACGTGGCGCGATTCGATGGGCTACTAGGATGAACGCTCGGTTTCTGTACTCAGTGCGTAGTACGAATGGTAGGAAGGGTTATACAGTAGAAGATTGGGGCGCGAGTAGAGGAACAGGTGACTGGTCGTATCAGAGGTGGGTGATTGATGACACGTTAGAGTTGGAGTGTGGATCTGGGCAAGGAGTTGTGATAGTGAGTGAACATATAGTGCTGGGAGTTTATTCATGTAATGGAAGTGGGTGGTGGTGTATAGGTACGTAAGTATGAGTAGGTGTGACAGTGTGCATGGGTGGGCCTAGGCCGGGCAAATGAGCCGATTGGCGCTGCTGCATGAGGAGGTGGTGGAATGTGGGAGTCAGTGGGTGGCGGGGGAGGCCG
>NW_014579774.1:25606-26191 GCF_000485595.1 Priapulus caudatus
TGTGTGTGTGTGTGTGTGTGTGTGTGTGTGTGTGTGTGTGCGTGCCTGCGTGCGTGTGTGTGTGTGCCTGTGCACGCGCGCGCGTGTGCGCGTGCGTGCGTGCGTGTGCGCATGTGTGCGTGTGTGTGCGTGCGTGCGTGCGTGTGTGTGTGTGTCATGTGTGTGTGCGTGCGTGCGCGTGTTCGTGTGGATGCGTGCGTGCGTGTGTGCCTCGCGCAGTGAATAACCCACGCTACGAATCAAAAGGCGGTGTTCAAGGGTCGAGTCACAGAGAGAGGCCCTGGCTAGAGTAGTGAATGAGAGCGACCTGGCCAAGTAGGCCCTACTTGAGTCGGCCCACGAGACTGCATCGCTTCCTTGCTGTGGCTGGGATCGTAATTAATTGCTGCGCCATGGCATCCTCCACTTCCTGATAAATATTGTCTCGGCACGGTTTTTTATTCGGCGGCGCCTTGCATGCGGGCGTAGCGCTGCTACTGGGCGGGGGCGTGGGAGGGTTCTTATGATGGAGGATATCACTGTCGCGCACGACGGAGGTACATGTGGTGTAAGCAGCGATAAAAGTGGCGATAAACGCTCCGTCTC
>NW_014579775.1:0-1356 GCF_000485595.1 Priapulus caudatus
CGGCACTATGCTCTCATAGTGCCCCCAGCAACAGGTATTAATGTTTTTAGTGCACCACATGACTTTGCAATCTACTCGGCAAATATGAAGTGAATAAGACAAAGTTTCTTAAACGAACAATTTCAATTTGTATTAAAATATTATTATATATATGGAGGATGGTGTTGTACAAGTTATCATGCAAATTCTAGTTGCACCGCGTCGAGTCTACGCAGCAGCATACACTATAACCTAGCGGTAACGATGCCTATCATGAAAACTTTATTCCCTCGCGAGACCTCGCTTGCATTACTGTTATTGCGGTGTTATTGGCTTATCTGCTATATAGATATCAGCAGGCATAGTTGGATCTTCGTCGGAGCAGCGGCAGGTTGCGGTATTGATCTTATTGTCCGTCTGTACGATTACCGGTAAATGACTGTCATCGATAGCCTCGTGTGTGATTTCCTTGTATTTCCTTGTATTCCTTGTATTTGTTGATTTCTTTATATCGGAGAGCTACCTTATCTCCCTGCGCGAAGGGACGGGGGAGTGGTGTGTGCGTGTGAACGTGTACGATCAGACGGCAGCGGCGGCGACGATGACGACGACGACTTGATCCGACCGGGAGGCCTGCATAGTGGCTAGACGGTGTATACCATCATCATCGTCGTCCGTCATCATCGTCGTCGTCGTCGTCATCATCATCCTCATCTTCTTCGTCGTCGTCGTCGTCATTGTCGTCTTCGTCTTTTTCGTATTTTATTTTTGTAGTCATCGTCGTCATCATCATCATCATCATCATCATCATCATCATCATCATTCATCGTCGTCGTCGGTGTTGGGCCTTGTTTTGTCCCGCGGTCATTAACCAGCAATAAATGCAAATTTATTTAATTAGGTCCGGCAACTGATTAATGCTGCTGATGTTGCGGAGGAGGAGGAGGAGGAGGAGGAGGAGGAGGAGGAGGAGGAGGAGGAGGAGGATGAGGACGAGGAAGATAATGAGAATAAGGAGGAGGAGATTGAGCAAGAACATGAGCATGAGGATGAGGAGGATGCTGCTGATGCGGATGAGGATGAGCATGAGGCTGAGGATGAGGATGCTTCATGTGTTACTGCTGCCGCAGCGGGCTTCTTTCTCCCCCGCCACCTTCTCGCTCCCCTCACGCGTGCGCATTTTAATTTTGCGAGCAAATCTAATTACGTTTATGTTGATAGTGAGAAGAGCTTTTGTTCGCGCCGATGCGCACATATATTACCGCCGAGCCTGACGAGAGGGAGAGGGGGAGGGGGAAGGATGGATGGATGGATGGATGGATGGATGGATGGGTGGATGGATGGATGGATGGATGGATGGATGGATGGATGGATGGA
>NW_014579775.1:7568-8094 GCF_000485595.1 Priapulus caudatus
TCATCCTCATCCTCATCCTCAGCCTCCTGCTCATCCTCATCCGCATCAGCAGCATCCTCCTCATCCTCATGCTCATGTTCTTGCTCAATCTCCTCCTCCTTATTCTCATTATCTTCCTCGTCCTCATCCTCCTCCTCCTCGCTTGCTTGTGATTGATTAAAGCCCTTCCTTGTTCCTCTTTCACGTCCTCTTTCACGTTCCTCTCTCCCGTCCCCGTCCGGTGTTACTGTATAGCCGACGCTATTTGTTTAATGATTATAGGTGATTATATTATAGACCTAATGAGGGAACAGGTGCAGAGATGGGGCGCTGGTTAGCATCGCAGGCGCAGCGCTCTTCCACAGTGGGGTGCTACATAACCATGTTGGTACAAGGATACACCGGGAACAGTCGTTTATTTCCGCGCACTCACTTATACGGTGCTGTCAGCCTGGCTCGACCGGTCAATATAGCTAACCGTTTGCTGGTGGGAGTGTTAACTCGTTATTGCTTAGACTCGCCCTACTTAATTCTGACTACTGGCCGA
>NW_014579775.1:8104-11043 GCF_000485595.1 Priapulus caudatus
ACACACACACACGCACACACACACACACACATACACACATCGTACCGCCTCGTCATCCCGCATTCCTGAGAGAAGCTAACTCCTGCGCATGCATTCCTGCTAACGCTCAAGCTAGTTAGCTCCCCACTGCGTGCCTCGAGATCACGTATTGTGCGTGTGACGATGTGGATGTGTGTGTCGCATGGTGACTGGGATGGAGATAATGCGATTCTAGCATATAGACGTGTAGCATTTAGAGCTACGGTGATTTCATGATCACCGTGTATGAATCACTGCTGTGCACTGCGAGCGACTGTCAACGTGATACACGCTACTGCTGCTACTGCTGCTGCCGCCGCTGCCGCCGCTGCTGCTGCTGCCGCTGCTGCTGCGCGCTCTCTCTCTCTCTTTTCTCCCTCTCTCCTTTTCACTCTATTTATCTATCTATCTGTGTACATATCTATCCACCTGTCTGTCTGTCTATCTATATATCTATCTATCGATCTATCCATTTATTCATTTATCTATCTATCTATCTATTTATTTATATATCCATCCATCTATCTATCTATCCATCTATCTATCTGTATTTACCTATCCATCTATCTCGCTCTATCTATCTATTTATCTATCCATCCATCTAGCTATCTATCCATCTATCTATCTGTTTATTTACCTAACCATCTATCTCGCAATTTTTCTCTCTCTCAACGACTGTGTGGATTTACTGTGGTAATCAAGAAAGCCAACCTAACGCGTTATAGAACAGTGTGGAATTGTTACGAGACGAGCTGATTATTGTTCCTGATCTATTATATGTCAGGATGTGAGCGGCTTGATGGAATCACCCTTCTCTCCTACGTTCCTCTGTGTGGGTGCGTGCGTGCGTGCATGCCTGTGTGCCTGTGTGCGTACATGCCTGTGTGCGTGCATGCCTGTATGCCTGCGTGCGTGCATGCCTGTATGCGTGCGTGCGTACGTGCGTGCATGCATGCCTGTGTGCGTGCGTGCGTGTGCGTGCATGCGTGTGTGCGTGCGTGCGTGTTTCTTTGATAGCGGCATTAGTCCTCATATATTGTCGCACGGCTACCCGCCTCAATGCGACCGGAAATTAAATGAATTCTGTTTTCGTCGGCCGCCGTCGTGACCGGAGATACAGAAGGTGGCAGTGTTAGGCGTTAGCTTACGTAACACCCCCCTCCCCCTTCATCCTCTCCTTCTCTCCATCATCCACCCGGTGTTGAATCAAATATCCTCCTCCTCCTCCTCGCTTGCTTGTGAATGATTAAAGCCCTCCCTTGTTCTTCTTCCCCGCTCTCTCTCTCCCGTCCCCGTCCGGTGTTACTGTAGAGGCGACGCTATTTGTTTAATGATTATAGGTGATTATATTATAGACCTAATGAGGGAACAGGTGCAGAGATGGGGCGCTGGTTAGCATCGCAGGCGCAGCGCTCTTCCACAGTGGGGTGCTACATAACCGTGTTGGTACAAGGATACACCGGGAACAGTCGGTAATTTCCGCGCACTCACTTATATGGTGCTGTCAGCCTGGCTCGACCGGTCAATATAGCTAACCGTTTGATGGTGGGAGTGTTAACTCGTTATTGCTTAGACTCACCCTACTTAATTCTGACCACTGGCCGAGTGAGTGGACTGCAACTCGTTGCTGCTTACTGCTAGGGAGTTGCAAGCCACTTGCTCTGACCACTGGCCGAGTGAGGGGACTGCAACTCGTTGCTGCCTACTGCTAGAGAGTTGCACGCCACTTGCTCTGACCACTGGCCGAGTGTGCTATGAGTGAGTCGAACTCGTTGCTGCCTACTACACATACACGTGGCCCCCGTCCATCCAGCATTCCTCCTTCCCCCTCCCCCTCCCATCCCCCTACCCTTCCCCCATTTCTGCATGCCCCTGTGTTGATAGTGATCTGGGGTCTGGGGGATAGCATCCACCCGCGACCCCTATTGTTTTACGCTCGAAAACCAGAACTCAGACTCAAGTCGTTGCCAAGTCGGAGCTCGGGCCACGGGTCTTTTGAAGTGGCCTACCATTACCATTATAACGAGATCAGGGCCAGATTGGGGGGCCGCGCAACGCTCGTCTTTCTCTCAGCGCTCAAATACCATTGTGCGGCGCGGTCGTCTGCCTGTTGCTGTCAATCAAGATGACGTCACGCGCGGGGGGCGGAGCGTGGTGGAACTACAGCGGCGCGGCGGTGGCGCGGGCGCGCAGTAGTAGTTGACTAGTTGAGCGAACGGTGCGTTCACACACACACACACACACACACAGGCAGTTAGGCAGCCACGCATCCTCTCGCTCTGCTGTTTGTGCATGTTGTGCGTGCTGGAATGACGGACCGGCTAGTACGAGTAGTATAGTTTACATCAGACTCTACTGCGAGTGTGGGACTCGGCACTGCAGCGATCGACAGTTGGACCCGTTAGCATCGATTTTGTTACGATATTATCCACGAACGGACCTACACTGGACGTCGCTTCGTCTTGTTCGTGCCAGACATCAGTCGACGTGTGACTTTGTGTGTAAACTTGTTGAAGTGATCAGAGAGAAAGAGAGAGAGAGAGAGAGACGCGTGCACATTGGATTGGATTTTCGCGGAGTGCCCGTCTTCGCTTGCCTTGATCGGACATCGGTTGTAGTGTTATAGTACATGGTGCGTGTTCGATTCCTGTGTTTTCCTCTTGCGATCTGACATTTGCGTGTGTGTGTGTCTCGGTTGTGTGCGCGAGCAGTGCGGTGCAGCACACACATGCGGCCGCATTTTCGCCTGCTGTCAGAGTAATGCCGGCAAGAGAGGGAGACGGAGAGAGAGAGGGAGACAGAGCGAGAGAGAGAGAGTGAGAGAGAAAGAGAGAGAAAGAGAGAGAGAGAGAGAGAGAGAGAGAGAGAGAGAGAGAGACGGAGAGCGCGCGCGCGTTAGAGAGAGAAAGAGGGAGAGAGAG
>NW_014579775.1:11172-17126 GCF_000485595.1 Priapulus caudatus
GCGCGTGTGTGTGTGCGCGCGTGCGTACATGCGGCTATGTGCGTGCGTCTGTGCATGCGTTCCTGTGCGCACGTTAGCTCTAGTACTATAGCCCGCGTTCGATTCCTGCGGCAGTTAATCGAACGCGGGCTATAGTACTAGAGCTATGCGCACGTATGTTTGTGTGAGCGAGCGAGAGAGTTAAGGAGTCATATTTGCCGTTGTGTTTAAGCTGGCCGCGTGTGCTTGCCGACTCCCGTTCTCCGTCTTTATTCAGCGGATCAGGCGCAATTGTTGAACAGCCTGAGAAAGTGGAAACTTAACCCGTGCCCGGTTCTCTGCTAGGTTTGTCGAGTCAACGGATAAGGAAGTGTAGAGAGTTGGTGCCTTGCTTGGACTGTGTGTCCAGCCGGCAAGTCAGCTCTAACCGCGCTCTAGAATTATAGGCTTTCGCTGTGCCATGCCGCGTTCTGTGGAGTCGTGCGAGTGGAAAATATTCCCTGGCGGCGGATGACTGCCTGCCTGGCTGCAATAATTGCATACAATGCATGCACCGCGACGTAATTCTGCTAGGCGAGGCGGTTTCCGAAAGTAGATTTCTGTTTTCCGTCGGAAATCAGAAATCTAAGCGCAGCCCCGGAATATACATGCGCTTTTAATACTGCATGGATGTGCGTCGCTGAATGTCTGAGTTGTTGGCAAAATAGACGCGTAGCCCATACAAAGCGAGAGAGAGAGAGAGAGAGAGAGAGAGAGAGAGAGAGAGAGAGAGAGAGAGAGAAAGCTGAACAGAGATTTGGCCTGCGCAAAAATTGCCCGGGCTTTTGTCGGCATTAATTTTCGACGAAGTGGTTATAATTTTGAAAGCGTCGCGAGTGTTTGTATATTCTGCGGTGCGGCCGCTTTCGGTTATTGGCTCGCGAGCTTAAGGATCACGCGCGCCTGTGTATGTGTGTGTGTGTGTGTGTGTGTGTGTGTGTGTGTGTGTGCGCGCGAGCGCGCGTGTGGACGTGCGCGTGCGTGTGTGTATGCGTGCGTATGTCTGCGCGCGTACGTGTGTGTGTCTATGCGCGCGTGTGTGCGCGCGCACGTGTGTGTGTGTGTGCGCGCGCGTGTGTGTGTATGCGCGCGCGTGTGTGTGTGCGTGCCTATGAATAGTGCAGCAATATGCATGTCCGTGGCTGAAGGAGGACCACATCGTTTTACAACGTCTTGCTCGCTTGCAGAGTGAAGAGAAGCGATCTGCTACTACTGCGGCGATGGCGTACATGTGGACGTTGCTGTCTGTGATCGTCTGTATAGCATCATCTTCCACCGCCAACCACGGTAAGTGCCAAACATCTTCTGGTTCATGGATATTACTAAGCGCGGACCACAATTCATTTTCGCAGTGTGCGACATGTGCAAATGTGGACAGCTCGTCTATCGTTGAGCCCATCCTCTCACTACGTCTTATAATCTACGTTATTACAGTAGCCAGTACACCGCTACACATTTATATATGGAAAAGCATCGATAGCTCGTGGTGTAAGTGCTACATATCCCCCTCATCATGTCTTGTAATCTACATATTATTATCACGGTCCAAGGATATTAGAGCTGTCCACATTTGCACATGTCACACATTGCGAAATAAATTGTGGTCAGCGCTTATATTCACGAACCGATATGACAGTAGCGCACACAGCGACACCTTATATGGAAAAGCATCGATAGCTTTGCTGTAAGTGCTACACATACCAACACCTGTAAGTGTGTAGCTCATGTGGTATGTAGCACGCATAGCAAAATGTGAGTTTCACGCATGTACCAAACATCTCTAGTCTTAGATCCAATCTAGAGAACAAACTAGGCTATATAATATGTAGGTTTACGTGCTCTCGCTCCTCTGATGGATTATCGTAGCCTAGACTATCAACACCTCTGTTAACGTAAGATTCTCACTTCTCAATGTATGATTGCGGTAACGCTGGCTGTAACATAACACCAGCAACACGTCTTGATATGCGTGTTCGGTTAGCCGTATAGTTTACGCTAGTCGTAAACTACTTTGTGTTTTTTCTCCCCGGACACATCGTCTCCTCTCGGGGATTTTTTTTCTGCGTAAAGCAGGGTAATCATATGTTAGCGACTGAGGTAATAGCATCTCAAGTGGAGTAGTGTGCATGCAATGATGTGTCATGATATAGATAACTGCCAGCAATTTACTGGATAATATGAGATTTCCGTCCTAGATCCGTCTCATCATTTCGGGAGAGGCACTTTTAATTCCTCTTATTATGAGTTATTGTAAAAATATATCGAAATAATTATCATATATAATTATATATATATTAGTATGGACATACATAATTATAATATAATATGAATATTAATAAATCATAACTGATACAGATATAGTATGGTTAGAATTGTAAAACCCATCTATCGTTCATACGAACTACGACATATAGGGTGTTGGTTATATTCTAATAAGCCCGGGCCGGCGCTAAGGAATATTGTAGAGCGCACTGTTAAAAGCGGGAATTGAGGAGTCGTGAGCCCAATCTGAAAGGAAGGTACGGAAGGGGATGAATCTAACAGTCGCGCGAATGAAGAGGATAGATAATATGCATACAAATAATATATTGGATAATAGATTATTTATTGTATATAGATGCGTCTGGGTGCGAGGCATGAAGTAGGAAAATAATAGTGTAGATTGCCACAGTGTAAGAAATGAAGTACGTAAGACGGCAGATAAGGGAACGCATTATAACTAGCAACCCCGCGCGACGCGAAGGGAAAGTAACTCAGTCCCCGGTGTAAATCTCAAAAACGGTCGGGAGACACTGGGTATCCTACATCGCAGACAGGCCACCTCGGAGAATAGCACTAATCAGACGTATGACGAGTGTGTTCTCGACGCGGAGTGAGCCACCGCGCGGTGGAGAGCAGCCGGCGCGTGGCACCAGCGTGAGACGCTAGAAGAACCAATGTGCAGAAGCACGGGAGCCGCCGAGGCACATCAGCGGTCACGACATAGCGAGTGAGCGCGTGGGCGACGCGTATCGAGGGGCTTGGAGCAAGGGGTGCGAACGACCACGATGAAGAGCGAGCGGGGACGAGGCCTCCAGGAGGAGCGCGACGCTCATAAGCATAAGACGCCGGAGGAGAATGGCGTAACGCTGAAGGAACGCGAGTAGACATGAAGCGGGAACCGATGATAGCCAAGGTAGCACATCACCACACACACAAGGGTGGAAATACGACCAATGAGGCAGAAGCGAGCATTCGACAGGCCACGGGGCGAGAGCTGAACTAACGAACAGGAGCGGACGGCGAGAGCGAGAGCGGGAGCGAGAGAGCAGTGACAAGGCAGGCTAGGAGCGCGCGGATCGGGTATAGGCAGTAATAGCATGAACAGAAGGGGAGGCTCCACACACACACACACACCATCGAGACGCCACGCAGAACCATCCTGATCAATATGCCGGAAAGGGAAGATTGACTAGCTGCCGAGTGGCTAGCTAACTGGGCCGTTGAATCTCTCTCTCCTCTCTCGGCCTCCTCACGATCTTCTCGGCTCTCTGCCCAAGGAGATATCACGCTTTCCTAATGTACCGATGATAATGGGAAACTGCTGCAGAGGCTGTGAAAAAATCGCCCTGACGAATTCAGCGAGCGAGCGGAGCGCGTGTTCACAGTAAGGCTGAATGCGGGCCGCAAAGAGAGCCATGATACACATTGCAACGTGGAGCTTAGTGCATATGATGCGTACATAACGCGCACGCCACACACGCAGGCGCACGGTGTTCGTACACACATCCTAATTACACATAATAGCTGGGGCTCACGTCCACAAACGATACGCATACGCGTGTAACTCGTTCATGATAATATCCACACCAATACACGCACCGCGCGCTCAAACGGCGTAGGTCTATATAACGGACTCCCGCGCGCGCTATCGCGCGGTGCACGCTCACATAACCCGCTGGCCCACGGCGCAGCGCAGTGTACTGCACGCATATACATGCCCGAGCCCGCGCGTACGTGCCAGCACATACCCCCGGCGGCGCAGTCCGTCGCAACGGGCACGTACCGACCCGCGCGCGTGTATCGTGTGCACCACTATACACGCCGCGCGGCGCGCCGTACCGTGACAATCGCACGGCTGAATACGGCTTACACACGCGCAATAACATGTAACAGTGAAACATAATTAACATCCCGGAGCGTGGTTTATGCTGTGTTATGGGAACATGCCGGGTCATATTCGACAGACTGCCTGGTTCGTGAGCCCTACCGTTGGGTCGGGGCGTGCGAAGAGCGCTATACTCGAGTACCCTCGACGACGCTGCTCGCCTCTGCTCTCTACTCTCTCTCTGTCTCTCTTCTTCTCCTGCCTCTCTATCTCTCTCTCTGCTCTCTCTCCTCCTCTCTGCTCCCTCTCCTCCTCATCTCTCTCTGCTCATTCCTCTCTCTCATCTCTCTCTCGTCTCTTCTTCTCTCTCTCTGGCTCTACTCTTATCCTCTTCTCTTGCCTTCTCTCTCATCGCCGTTCCTTTCTCTCTCCTCTCATTCTGCACTCTCACTCTCGTCTTCTCTTACTCGTATGACACACTGCGACCTCCGGGCCGAGCCGTTCTCCCTCGCTGTCTTCTCTCTCGTCTCTCCCTTCCTCTCTCTCTTCTTACGTCTCTAATGTACTGCATCACCGTCTCTTCCTCTGGCAGACTCCCGCTTCTCTCTCACCTCCTCTCTCTCTCAGTGCTCAGTCCTCCTCTCTCTCCATCTCTCGTCTCTCTCTCTCGACCCTCCCGGGGTACCGCCGTTGCAAAGTTAGCGTCACGAAAAAAATTTCCCCTAGCGGTATTCTTTACAATTGTGTTTTCTTACGGCAGTCGCAGGCGTGACGTAATTATAGGAACGTACATCTCCGCGTGCGCGCAGTTTTGTCGCTGCGTAGTGAAAATTCCTCGTGGAAATAACGACTGGCAGACGTGTTGTTCTTGCTGGTGTACCGTATAGCCAGCCAGCAGGGCTCGGCTGAAGTAGTATAATAAGTGGCCACTTGTCCCAGCCGTTGTGTGAACATTCCGTGGCAGTTAAAGTTACCATTGTCCAGAGTCAGGCGCGCGTACACACGCCCCATGCCACCACGTCACGATGCAAACGTCGACTTCTCGATTCTCTCTCTCGTCACTCTTTTCTCTCTCTCATCTGCCGTCTCTCCTCGTTTCTATATCCTTTCCCTCCTCTCTCATCGCCCGCGTCTCTTTTCCCTCCTTAGGTATACACTAATACAATCTCGCCTCCTCGTCCTCACCTCCCTCTCTGTCTGCTCGACGCGCTGCCGTCATCTCATTCCTCTGCTTTCCTCTTAAGTATCACTTATCTCTCCCCCTCTTACCCCTGCTCTCTCTCTCTCTCCTATCGCTTTGCTCGTCGGCGCCTCTCCTCGTCTCCCTCTACTTAGTACGACATACCTCTCGCCACCCTCTCCCAGCCCGCTCTATCACTCCCTCTCTGTTGCTCGCGCGCTCGTCATCTTCCTCTCTCTTTCCTCCTTAGTATCAGCACGTCTCGATCCTGCTGCAGCCGTAATTCGCAGTAATGCGTGATGTAGCGTCGTTTAATCGAGTCACCGACTGTTAAAGGCGAATGCTATTACGGGCCGCGCCGTGACAGCATCATGGGCGGCTGACAACTGCAGCATATCAACTGAGATGCTACAGTCTCATGGAATACTGCTCGTTAAAATCAGGGGAACTTTCCAGCGTCAGGCCGTAAAAAAATATTCCTCCCCCGCCACATGCATACAACGCGATATTTTCTCGATCTCCCCGCGCCTCATCTCCCGAGCCGTCTACGCGTCACGCTTCTCTTTTCTCTCATGCGATCGCTCTGCTCTCTCTCTCTCCCGCTCGCGCTTTTTTTTCTCGTCTCTAGTCGCTCTCGCTCATCCTCACGCTCGCTAGCGGCTGTCCCCT